>NC_140517.1:50392118-50624618 GCF_964339955.1 Pipistrellus hanaki | reverse complement strand
GAGCGGGGAGGGTCACACACTCACATCAGCCGCTGCAGGGCGCAGGCCAGGGCCTTGAGGCCGCGGCACAGCAGGGCCACGCCGTCCTTGCCCAGCGGGTTGGTGGACAGGTCCAGGTGCGTCAGGCTCTGGCTGCCGGCGAGGGCCTCGGACAGGTGTGCGCAGGCGGCGTCCGTGAGGCCGCAGCTGCCCAGGCTGCGGGAGAGACGGCCCCCAGACACCCCCCCGGGCACTCATTCCAGGTCCCGGAGTGAGGAGGGCTGGACCCCCACGGGCACGGCCGGGAGCCCGCACACAGGACCGGCTGCTGTCTATTTTTTTTATAATATATTTTATTAATTTATTACTGAGAGGAAGGGAGAGGGATAGAGAGCTAGAAACATCGCTGAGAGAGAAACATCGACCAGCTGCTTCCTGCACACCTTCTACTGGGGATGTGCCCGCAACCAAGGTACATGCCCTTGACCGGAACCGAACCTGGGACCTTTCAGTCCGCAGACCCATGCTCTATCCACTGAGCCACACTGGTCTCCTATAATATATCAACACTAGAGGCCCGGTGCATGAAATTCATGCACAGGTAGGGACCCTAGGCCTGGCCAGCCATCATGGCTGATCAGGGTCTTCCTTTGCTCCGGTGCTGCCCCCTGGTGTTCAGCATATACCATAGCCAGCGTTCGAACTCCCGGTCGAACTCCCGAGGGGACCCTTTGAATATTAGGCTTTTATAGAAGAAGATTTCCGTAAAAGCCCAGTTTTTGACAGGGTTAATTCGTCTTAATTTGTTGTTGTTGTTGTTGTCAGTTTCAGAGAGGAAGGGAGAGGGAGAGAGAAACATCCATGATGAGAGAGAATCACTGACCGGCTCCCTTCTGCTTGCCCTCTACTGGAGATCCTCAACCCTGGTAAGTGCCCTTGACCGGAATCGAACCTGGGACACCTCAGTCCGTAGGCCAATGCTCCATCTACTGAGCAAAACCATCTAGGGCTGGAATTGTTTGTTGTTAATAATTCAGATAGAGCCCTAGCCCCTAGCTGGTTTGGCTCAGTGGATAGAGCGTCGGCATGCGGACCGAAGGGACCCGGGTTTGATTCCGGTCAAGGGCATGTACCTTGGTTGCAGGCACATCCCCAGTAGGAGGTGTGCAGGAGGCAGCTGATGGATGTTTCTCTCTCATCGATGTTTCTAACTCTCTATCCCTCTCCCTTCCTCTCTGTACAAAATCAATATGTTAAAAAACAAAACGTATCATGGCTGACATGTACGCATAAGGAACTGTTTGGTATTGAAATTGGGTCTCCAAAGAACTGGTGGCCCAGAAAGAAACTCTCTACAGACTGATTCATCTGCCTCTCAGCATAACGATTATTGCTTGTCTCATTTTTGATTCTTATATCTCCAGTAGGACATGATCTCACTCATCTGGGGGAAATGGTGAACAACACAGACTGATGAACAAGAACAGACCCAGAGACAAGGAGCCAGGGGTCAGATGGTTGGACCTCAGGGGGAGGGTGGGGATAAAGGGGAGAGATCAACCAAAGGACTTATGTGCCACATATGAGCCTAACCAGGGGTTGAGGACAACAGGGGGGTGCGGTGGGGGATGAGAATGGGGGGTTGAGGACAAATAGGTGATAACTTAATCAATTAAGAAATTTAAAAAAAAATAGATTAAAAAAGGAGGCGGCACTCACACGAGCCTGCGGAGGGCGCACTGCGGCACCTTCAGGGCCTCGCAGAGAGAGGCCACGCCCTCGTCCGTGACCTTGTTCCCCGCCAGGCTCAGGGTGGTCAGGCTGCGTGAGGCCAGCAGGGTCTGGGCGAGGGGCGGGCAGCAGGCGTCGGTCAGCCCGCAGTGATCCAGCCTGCAGACAGAGAGGAGAGGCGGCTTGTGAACCACCCCCAGGGCCTCCCTCAGCCCCCGGGGCCGCCCCAGCCCCCGGGCCCCTCCGCGGGTCCCCGACACTGTCTGCTGTGGCCGCCACGTCTGGCAGGGACTGAACCCTGGTCAGAGTACGTGCAGGAGGCAACTGGTAGATTGTGTCTCTCACATCAATGTTTCTCTCTGCTTTCCCTCTCTTTTCCACTCTCCCTAAAAATCAATGGAAAAATATCATTGGGTGAGGATTAAAAAAAAAGTGCTGAAACCGGTGTGGCTCAGTGGATAGAGCGTCGGCCTATGGACTGAAAGGTCCCGGGTTTGATTCCGGTCAAGGGCATGGACCTTGGTTGCGGGCACATCCGCAGTAGGGGGTGTGCAGGAGGCAGCTGATCGATGATTCTCTCTCATCGATGTTTCTAACTCTCTATTCCTCTCTCTTCCTCTCTGTGAAAAATCAATAAAATATATATATATTTTAAAAAGTGAAAATCACCCTGTCCGGGTGGCTCCAGTTGGCTGGGGTTGTGGGTTCAATTCCTGTTCAGGGCACACACCTGGCCGGTGAGTTTGATCCCTGGGTAGGGCGTGGGTGGGAGGCAGCCGACGGATGTCTCTCTCTCTCTCTCTCTCTCGATCTCCCCCCTCCTCTCTCTAAACAAATCTTTGAGTTGAGGATTAAAAAAGGAAAGTGAGGGGAGGGCAATGGTAAGATATGTACACATATAATACCTTCATAAAAAAAGAAAAGAAAAAGAAAAAAAAAGTGGTCCTGCACAAAGGGTCGCTGCTGCTCTCTGGACTCCCTGTGGGGAGAAAGGCAGAGCAGCCGCCGGCCGGCCGACTGGCCGGCTAATAAAGGCTCCCTAAATTAAAAAAAAAAAAAAAGAAAGAAAAGGAGGTGAAAGCCAGGCCGGACTCGCCTCAGAGACTCCAGCACACAGTGGGGGTGCCGCAGGGCTTCCTGCACCACCCAGACGTCGTCCTCCTGCAGGTGGATGTTGTCCAGGCTCAGGTGTCTGATGCTCTGGCTGAGGATCAGCGTCTTCCAGAGGTGATTCAGCCCCTGGGCGATCTGCGTCCCTTTAAACCTGCAGGGGGGCGAGGGGGGCAGAGGGGGGCAGAGGGGGGCAGAGGGGGGCAGAGGGGGGCAGAGGGGGGCAGAGGGGGGCAGAGGGGGGCAGAGGGGGGCAGAGGGTTGCGAGAGTTAGATGGTCAGGTGCAGCCTTATTTTTCCTTTCGCTGTGGTTCACCCCCACCTGAGGATGTTTTTCTCATTGATCTTTGAAGAAATACATTTTATTGATTTTTTTTTTTTACAGAGAGGAAGAGAGAGGGGTAGAGAGTCAAAACATCGATGAGAGAGAAACATCGATCAGCTGCCTCCTGCACACCCCCCACTGGGGATGTGCCTGCAACCAAGGCACATGCCCTTGACCAGAATCAAACCTGGGACCCTTCAGTCCGAAGGACGACGCTCTATCCACTGAGCCACACCGGTTTCAGCCAGCCTTTTATATGTATATATTGATATTAGGACCTTATGGACCTTAAGCACACTAAGGACTGATTGAAGTGCTTCAGTAAATCATACACTTCGATCTTTACATTCATTGCCTCATGCTGGACACTCACCCAGAGTGAGCTCCCTTCTCTTTTCCCCCTTATTAACCAACTCCTATTCATCCCTCAAAACCCGAATGCCATAACCCACCTCAGTCATCCCCTCACAAGGTCTCGAGTCCCTTCCCACCCCATTGGCTTCTGGGAGCTCGGTTCCTATGCCTCCCCCCACGTGTCCCCCCCGAATACAGTCTACCGATGGGCCTTGGCGCCGGGACACGGCCACGCCCGGGGCACGGGGCAGGCAGGGCCGGGAAAGACTTACATCAGCTTCTGGATCTTGCAGTCCGGCTGGCGCAGCTTGACGCACAGCGTCCGCAGGGCCCACTCGCTCAGCACGCTGCCGGCGAGGTCCAGCTGCTGCAGGCTGGGGTGGGCGCTGAGCACCGAGCAGAGGGTCTCCCACCACTCGAGGACCAGGGGCTTGGTCTGCAGCCTGCATGGGGGAGGGGAGGAAATGCTGGCGTCCACTGGATGGATTTACTTATTTAAAAAAAATATATATTTTATTGATTTTTCACAGAGAGGAAGGGAGAGAGATAGAGAGCTAGAAACATCGCATCGATGAGAGAATCATCGATCAGCTGGCTCCTGCACACCCCGCACTGGGCATGTGCCCACAACCAAGGTACATGCCCTTGACCGGAATCGAACCTGGGGCCTTTCAGTCCGCAGGCCAATGCTTTATCCATTGAGCCACACTGGTTTTGGTTGCTTGTCCCATTTTTGATTCTTATATTTCCAGTAGGACAGGATCTCACGCATCAGCGGGAAATGGTGAACAACACAGATGGATGAACAAGAACAGACCCAGAGACAAGGAGCCATGGGTCAGACTGTTGGACCTCAGAGGGAGGGTGGGGATAAAAGGGAGAGATCAACCAAAGGACTTGTGTGCACACATAGGAGCCTAACCAGGGGTCGAGGACAATAGGGGGGTGGGGGCATGAATGAGGGGGGTGGGGGATTGGAATGGGGGGTTGAGGACAAATAGGCAATACCTTAATAAAGAAATTAATAAAAAATAAAAAACAGCCAAAACTGGTTTGGCTCAGTGGATAGAGCATCGGCCTGCTGACTGGAAGGTCCCGGGTTCGACTCCGGTCAAGGGCATGCACCTTGGTTAAGGGCACATCCCCAGTGTGGGGTGTGCAGGAGGCAGCTGGTCGGTGTTTCTCTCTCATTGATGTTTCTAGCTCTCTCCCCCTCTCCCTTCCTCTCTGTAAAAACTCAATAAAATGTGCCAAAACCAGTTTGGCTCAATGGATAGAGCATCGGCTTGGGAACTGAAAGGTCCCGGGTTCGATTCTTGTCATGGGCATGCACCTTGGTTGGGGGCATATCTCCAGTGGGGGGTGTGCAAGAGGCAGCTGATCAATGACTCTCTCTCATCGATGTTTCTAACTATCTCTCTCCCTTCCTCTCTGTACAAAATCAATAAAATATATATATAAAAAAATAAAAAATATATATATGGAGAGATCAACTGAAGGACTTGTGTGCACACCTAGGAGCCTAACCAGGGGTCAAGGACAATAGGGGGGCATGAGTGGGGGGCTGGGGGATTGTAATGGAGGGTTGAGGACACATATGCGATACCTTAATCAAGAAAGAGATTAATTAAAAACAACGGCCGAGGGGGCCACTCGCTCACCCTCGGGGGATCACAGGCCAGGCCTCGGCGGCCTCGTCCTCAGGGAACACCTCCCTGACGTCCAGCCGGACGGCCCTCAGCCGCCCGCAGCGCCCGAGGCAGAAGGCGGCCACCCGCAGGTCCATGGCCCTGGCCAGGCTCAGCCTCAGCTCCCGGAACCCGCCCAGGGCCGCGCGGACGAACTCCTCGTCCTGGGTCTCGAAGAGGCAGTAGCAGGCCTCCAGGGCGTCGGCCGGGGCCGGGGCGGCCGGCTGCCGGCCCAGCAGGCCCACCCAGCACAGCAGCAGCCGCCTCAGGCCGGCCGGGGCGGCCACCGCGCAGCCCAGCAGCCCCTCCAGGGCGCCGGCCGCCTCGCGGCTCAGGAGGCCGAACAGGAAGCGCCGGGCCTGCAGCAGCAGCTGGTCGCAGGCCTGGGGCTCGGAGGCCTCGCAGCTCGGGGCCGGGGCCGCCCACCCGGCCTCCAGGCCCTCCAGCACGTAGCACAGGGCGGCGAAGAAGGCCTGCAGGCTGGGGTGCGGGAAGGAGAAGCAGCGCTCGCCCTGGCTGTCCGGGAGCAGCAGGTGCTTCTGGAACAGCCCGGCCAGCTCCGGCTCCGTCAGCCCGGGCGCGCCCAGGTCCTCGGCCGAGAACAGGGACCGGCCGGCCCACAGGCCCCGCGCGGCCAGCCGGCACAAGCCCTGCGGGAGGCGGGGGGGGGGGGGGGGGCGGACATTGGTAAAGCTGGACACCATGGACCGGGGTGGGGGTGGGTGTTTTTAAAAATATATATTTTTTATTGATTTTTTTAAAGAGAGGAAGGGAGAGGGATAGAGAGCTAGAAACATCGACGAGAGAGAAACATTGATCAGCTGCCTCCTGCACACCCCCCACCGGGGATGTGCCCGCAACCAAGGTCCATGCCCTTGACCGGAATCGAACCTGGGACCCTTCAGTCTGCAGACCGACGCTCTATCCCTAAACCGGTTTCGGCCAAGTGGGGGTGGGGTGGTTCTTGATTAAAAATTTGGTCTATATGGAGCCACAAGAATTCTCCTAGAACACGAAAAATAGTATTGTGATAATTTTTAAAAAAACATTCAACCTAAGTACCATTTACAAATATAATAAATAAATAAAAATTATGGCCGAAACCGGTGTTGCTCAGTGGATAAGAGTGTCGGCCTGCAGACTGAATGGTCCCAAGCACCTTGTTGCGGGCACATCCCCGGTGGGGGGTGTGTAGGAGGCAGCTGATCAATGATTCTCTCTCATCGATGGTTCTGACTCTCTATCCCTCCCCCCTTCCTCTCTGTAAAAAATAAAATATATTTACAAGCAAGCAAACATCGGGACTTTTTTTAAACACTGCAGGGCGTGGGACACGTGGTTAGAAATCGGGCCGTCTGGTCCCCTTACCTTCAGGACCGTCCGTTCGTCGGGGCTGAGGCAGTGCTCCAGGTCCTCGTTGCTGGGAGGGGCCAGCTGGTGGGCCACGAAGGTGGCATACAGCCCCGTGAGGGTCTGGCAGGCGCTGGCGGCTGGAGGCGGGCCCGTCCCCGGCGCCGCCTGCAGCTCCAGGGCCCGGCACAGCAGCCACCACGTGAGGGACACCTCGCAGGGGCCGGTCAGCGTGTGGTTGTCCAGCACCGCGTGCAGGGCGCCCGCCCTCCAGTCCGCGCCCTGGACGTGCGTGAGGAGGGCCCGGACCCGGGTCTCCGTGGCGATGCCCTGGACCAGGAGGAACCGGGGGGAGACCAGCAGGGCCTGCAGCTTCCCCAGGTCCTCGTCCCGGGCGGTCAGCAGCAGCGAGCACGTGGGCAGCAGGGCCTTCGCCAGCAGGCTGCCCACCAGGTGGGACACGGGATATCTCTCCCCCAGGCTGTAGCCGATGTCGCGGGGCCTGAGGTCCAGGCCGCCGACGCCGTCGATAATGAGCAGGAGCTTCTCGGGCTGAGCCAGGACGTGGGCCTTAGGCACCTCGGGGCCCGGCCACTCCCGGGAGAGGAGCTCGGCCAGGGTGACTCTCCTCCTCCAGGGCAGGTCCCGGGCGTCCAGGAGGAAGGCAAAGGCGAACACGCCGGGGTAGAGCTCCCCGCGGGCCCAGTGCAGCAGGACCCGCCTGGCCAGGGCCGACTTCCCGACGCCCGGGCTGCCGTGCAGGACCACGGTGAGCGGCCGGAAGCCCTGGGGGTCCGGGGCGAAGGCGGCCGACAGCGCCTGCGCTGGACGACAATCCGCGGCAAAGGTTCGGAAGCTGTGGTGGGCGTCCAGCGCCGGGGCGAACCGCGCCATCACGTAGCGCCTGTACCTCCCCTCATGGCCTCCGGGGCCCGGGGCTGACGGAGAGGGCGGGAGAGAGAGGAGAGGCAAGGTTGGGCCCTCACCGGGGTGGCTCAGAGGATAGAGCGTCGGCCTGCAGACTCAAGAGTCCCAGGTTCGATTCCGGTCAAGGGCATGTACCTGGGTTGCGGGCATATCCCCAGTAGGGGGTGTGCAAGAGGCAGCTGATTGATGACTCTCTCTCATCGATGTTTCTAACTCTCTCTCCCTTCCTCTCTGTGCAAAATCAATAAAATATATTTAAAAAAAATAAAAAAATATGTATTTTATTGATTTTTTTTTTTTTTTACAGAGAGGAAAGGAGAGGGATGGAAAGTCAGAAACATCAATGAGAGAGAAAACATTGATCAGCTGCCTCCTGCACACCCCCTACCGGGAATGTGCCTGCAACCAAGGTACATGCCCTTGACCGGAATCGAACCCGGGACCCCTGAGACCGCAGGCCAACGCTCTATCCACTGAGCCAAACCGGTTTCAGCAAATAAAATGAAAAAACAAAACAAAACAAAACACACCCATATATTTATTTCAGAGAGGAAGGGAAAGATATAGAAACATCAAGGATGAGAGAGAATCATTGATCTGCTGCCTCCTGCACGCCCCCTACTGGGGATTGAGCCTGCCACCCAAGCATGTGCACTTGAAGAGGAATTGAATCCTTACCTCATGATTCATAGGTTGATGTTCAATTACTGAGCCATGCTGGTCAAGTGCAAGGATATGTTTTTTATTTATTTGTTTTTAAAAATATTTTTTTTACAGAGAGGAAGGGAGAGGGATAGAGTCAGAAACATCGACGAGAGAGAAACATCGATCAGCTGCTCCTGCACACCCCCCACTGGGGAGGTGCCCGCCACCAAGGTCCATGCCCTTGACCGGAATCGAACCTGGGACCCTTCAGTCCGCAGGCCGAGGCTCTATCCACTGAGCCACAAGGGTTAGGGCAGATATGTTTTTTATGGATTTTGAGAGAAAGAGGAAAGGAGAGGGGTATGGGGAGGAGAGAAAAATATGAATAAGCCAGGGTTCTTTACCTTGGTCTTCTGTCTCTGCTGCTGTGGCACCCTCTGGCAGTACAACTTGAGGCACTTCTGCAGACAAGAGAGGGGAGAAGAATGAAGTCCCGCCCACTCAGAGGCGAGGTACCCAGGTCAGACCCACAGGATCCCCGAGACAGGGTCTGCAGCGCCAGAGTTCACTTTTTAAAAAAAAATATTTTTTATTGATTTTGTACAGAGAGGAAGGGAGTGGGATAGAGAGTTAGAAACATCGATGAGAGAGAAACATCGATCAGCTGCCTCCTACACACCCCCCACTGGGGATGCGCCCACAACCAAGGTACATGCCCCTGACTGGAATCGAACCTGGGACCCTTCAGTCTGCAGGCCGACGCTCTATCCACTGAGCCACACCGGTTTGGCCTTGTAATTATTATTATTCCTCACTTGCACATACAAAAAAAAATGTAAACTTATTTCAGAAAGGAAGGGAAAGATAGAGATAGAAACATCAATGATGAGAGAGAATCATGGATTGGCTGCCTCCTGCACGCCCCCTACTGGGGATGGAGCCTGCAACCCAGGCACGTGTCCTGACCAGGTTCATAGGTTGATGCTCAATCACTGAGCCATGCTGGTCAAGTGCAAGGATATGTTTTTTATTTATTATTTTTTTCTATGTTTGTTTATTTATTTATTTTATCCCTCTACCTTCCTATCTACAGAGAAGAAGGGAGAGGGATAGAGTTAGAAACATCAATGAGAGAAAAACATTGACCAGCTGCCTCTTGCATGCTCCCTAGTGGGGATGTGCCCGCAACCAAGGTACATGCCCTTGACTGCAATTGAACCCGGGACCCTTCAGTCCGCAGGCCGACGCTCTATCTACTGAGCCAAACCGGTTAGGGCAGATAATGTTTTTTTATTGATTTTGAGAGAAAGAGGAAGGGAGAGGGGTATGGAGGGGGGGGGGGATATGAATTAGCCAGAGTTCTTTACCTTGGTCTTCTGTCTCTGCTGCTGTGGCACCCTCTGGCAGTACAACTTGAGGCACTTCTGCAGACAAGAGAGGGGAGAAGAAGGAAGTCCCACCCACTCAGAGGCGAGGTACCCAGGTCAGACCCACAGGATTCCCGAGACAGGGTCTGCAGCGCCAGAGTTCACCTTCTGCCCTGCCGAACCTGTCTACAGACTGACTCTCTATCCACTGAACCAAACCAGTCAGGGCAGATATGTTTTTTATTGATTTTGAAAGAAAGATGAAGTGGACAGAGCGTCGGCCTGCGGACTGAAGGGTCCAGGGTTCGATTGCAGTCAAGGGCATGTACCTTGGTTGTGGGGGGGGGGGTGGGTGGGGGGAGGGAAGAGAAAATATGAATGAGCCTCAAATTCCTTCGTTATCACGTTAATTGTTCCTGCACTCCCCTAAGTACCCGCCCATCATTTTACTTTTTATCCAATCCCAGGGGTTTCCCACCACTTTGCTTTCTCCCACCTCCTTACTCCATCACCAATGGATTTCATGTCACCCACCCATGTCCCAGCTTTGATTTCAGTGTATAAACAGAAATGTAACCCCGCCGTTCTCCGGAGCATCATCTCAATTCATTGAGGTTCTGCTTCCCGGCATATGTTGACAGTTTGGCTCAAATAAACTCACTAAAATTCTTTAAAAAAAAAAAATTAAAAAAAGAAAACATGAATAAGCCAGAGTTTCTTTACCTTGGTCTTTTGTCTCTGCTGCTGTGGCACCCTCTGGCAGTACAACTTGAGGCACTTCTGCAGACAAGAGAGGGGAGAAGAATGAAGTCCCACCCACTCAGAGGCGAGGTACCCAGGACAGACCCACCGGATGCCCGAGACAGGGTCTGCAGCGCCAGAGTTCACCTTCCGCCCTGCCCGGAGCCCGCCTCCGTGGGAGAGGCACGGGGGATTGAAAACGAGCCTCAGGGTCAGGCTCCAGAGGGTTATGGGTTCGGGTCTCATTCCTGCTTTTTTAAGAATATAGTTTATTGATTTTTTACAGAGAGGAAGGGAGAGGGACAGAGTTAGAAACATCGATGAGAGAGAATCATCGATCTGCTGCCTCTTGCACAACCCCTTTGGGGATGTGCCCGCAACCAAGGCACATGCCCTTAACCGGAATCGAACCCGGGACCCTCCAGTCCGCAGGCTGACGCTCTATCCACTGAGCCACAGTGGTTTCGGCTCATTTCTGCTTTTTATCCTTTGGAGACCTTTGGGTAAGTTGTTAACATGAGAGGTCAAACCCAGGGAGGGATATCAATGTGAGAGAGAGACATGGTTGGTTGCAGGAGCCCAAACTGGGTCCAGGGATCGAACCTGCAATCGAGCTGAAACCAGTGTGGCTCAGTGGATAGAGCATCGGCCTACAGACTGAAGGATCCCAGGTTTGATTCCAGTCAAGGGCATGTACCTTGGTTTTGGGCACATCCTCAGTATGGGGTGTGCAGGAGGCAGCTGATGGATGTTTCTCTCTCATCGATGTTTCTAACTCTATTATCTCTCTCCCTTCCTTTCTGTAAAAAAAACAATAAAATATATTTTTAAAAAAGGAGAAGAAAAAAGAAATACCAATGATGAGAGAGTCATTGATTGGCTGCCTTCTGCATGCCTCCTACTGGGGATTGAGCCTGCCACCAGGCATGTGCCCTGACCAGGAATTGAATCCTTACTTCCTGACTCATAGGTTGATGTTCAACTACTGAGCCATGCTGGTCAAATGCAAGGATATGTTCTTTCTTTATTAAAAAAAAAATAACACACACACACACACACACACACACACACACACACACACACATATATATATATATATATATATATATATATATATATAATTTATTTATTTATTTATTTATTTATTTTTACAGAGAGGAAGGTAGAGGGAGAGACAGAAACATTGATGAGAAACATCTATCAGCTGCCTCCTGCACACCCCGCACTGGGGATGTGCCCGCAACCAAGGTGCATGCCCTTGACTGGAATCGAACCCGGGATCCTTCAGTCCGCAGACTGATGCTCTATCCACTGAACCAAACCGGTTAGGGCAGATATGTTTTTTATTGATTTTGAGAGAAAGAGGAAGGGAACGAGAGGGGAGGAGGGAAGAGAAAATATGAATGAGCCTCAAATTCCTTCGTTATCACGTTAATTGTTCCTGCACTCCCCTAAGTACCCGCCCATCATTTTACTTTTTATCCAATCCCAGGGGTTTCCCACCGCTTTGCTTTCTCCCGCCTCCTTACTCCATCACCAATGGATTTCATGTCACCCACCCATGTCCCTGCTTTGATTTCAGTGTATAAACAGAAATGTAACCCCGCCGTTCTCCGGAGCATCATCTCAATTCATTGAGGTTCTGCTTCCCGGCATAGTTAGTTTGGCTCAAATAAACTCACTAAAATTCTTTTTAAAAAAAATAAAAAAAAGAAAACATGAATAAGCCAGTTTCTTTACCTTGGTCTCTTGTCTCTGCTGCTGTGGCATACTCTTGCAGTACAACTTGTGGCACTTCTGCAGGCAAGAGAGGGGAGAAGAATGAAGTCCCACCCACTGTGTTTATACAGCTATGTTTTTTTGATTTTGAGAGAAAGAGGAAGGAAAAGGGGGAGGGGGGAGGGAAGAGAAAATATGAATAAGCCTCAAATTCCTTATCATGTTAATTGTTACTGCACTCACCTAAGTACACGTCCATTGTTTTACTTTTTAAAAAAAAGTATATTTTATTGATTTTGTACAGAGAGGAAGGGAGAGAGCTAGAGAGCTAGAAACGTCGATGGGAGAGAAACATCAACCAGCTGCCTCTTTCACACCCCCACTGGAAATGTGCCCGCAACCAATGTACATGCCCTTGACCAGAATCGAACCTGGGATCTTTCAGTCCGCAGACGGACGCTCTACCACTGAGCCAAACCGGCTTCGGCCATCGTTTTACTTTTTATCCATTCCCAGGGGTTTCCCACCGCTTTGCTTTCTCCCACCTCCTTACTCCATCACCAATGGATTTCATGTCACCCACCTATGTCCTTCCTTCGATGGCAATTTATAAACAGAAATGTACCCGCCATTCTCCAGAGCATCATCTCAATTCATTGAGGTTCTGCTTCCCGGCATATGCTGACAGTTTGGCTCAAATAAACTCACTAAAATTCTTTTAAAAAAAAAAATTAAAAAAATATGAATATGCCAGAGTTCTTTACCTTGGTCTCTTGTCTCTGCTGCTGTGTCATCCTCTGGCAGTACAACTTGTGGCACTTCTGCAGACAAGAGAGGGGAGAAGAATGAAGTCCCACCCACTCAGAGGCGAGGTACCCAGGTCAGATCCACAGGATCCCCGAGACAGGGTCTGCCGCGCCAGAGTTCACCTTCTGCCCTGCCCGGAGCCCTCCTCCGCAGGAGAGGCATGGGGATCGAAAACGAGCCTCAGGGTCAGGCTCCGAGTGTATGAGTTCTGGTCTCATTCCTGCTTTTTTAAGAATATATTTTATTGATTTTTTACAGAGAGGAAGGGAGAGGGATAGAGAGCTAGAAATGTCGATGAGAGAGAAACATTGATCAACTGTCTCTTGCACAACCCCTACTGGGGATGTGCCCGCAACCAAGGTACATGCCCTTGACCGGAATTAACCCTGATACCCTTCAGTTTGTAGGCCGACGCTCTATCCACTGAGCCACACCGGTTTCTGCTCATTTCTGCTTTTTATTCTTTGGAGACCTTTGGGAAAGTTGTTAAGATGAGAGGTCAGATCCAGGAAGGGATATCAATGTGAGAGAGACACATCCATTGTTTGCAGGAGCCCCAACTGGAGCCAGGAATCAAACCTGCAACCAAGCCGAAACCGGTGTGGCTCAGTGGACAGAGCGTTGGCCTGCAGACTGAAGGGTCCCAGGTTCGATTCCGGTCAAGGGCATGGACCTTGGTTGTGGGCACATCCCCAGTGGTGTGGTGGGTGTGCAGGAGGCAGCTGATCGATGTTTCTCTCTTATCAATGTTTCTAACTCTATCCCCCTTTCTTCCTCTCTGTGAAAAATCAATAAAATGTATATTTTTTAAAAAGGTAGCGAAACAAGTCCTACTACATCAGAGGTAGGTCTCATAGGATTTCCTGATGAAATAGGTAGAAGGTAGAGAAAAGAAAAATCAGAAATAAACATCTATATATATAAAAGCCTACTATGCTACCCTGTTTCCCTGAAAATAAGACAGTGTCATATATTAATTTTTGCTCCCAAAAACGCGCTAGGTCTTATTTTCAGGGAATGTCTTATTTTTCCATGAAGAAGAATACTGTACACATTTATTGTTAAATGAAAATAAAGGAAATTTATTACCTGTATACGGTACTGTAGTACAGTAGTTGTCAACACAAACCAGACAAACTGAATCCTACAGTATCAAGAATTTACTCATTTATTCAATGACAATCATGTCATCATTTTCTGGAACATCATCATAACAATCCAATTCCTGAATTTCCTGGTGAATTTCTTGTGACTCCGTTTCTTTCAGAATCAGTGGACCAAATCTCTCATGTTTAGCCTGGGGGGGGGCCTTATTTTCGGGGGGATTTCTTATATTTCACTCAGAAGGAAACCTGTAAGTAGGTCTTATTTTCGGAGGATGTCTTATTTTCGGGGAAACACGGTATGTGTCCAAAACACTAGTCAACTTACCAGTTCCTATGACATGCATTGACCACCAGGGGGCAGATGCTCCAACTGGTAGGTTAGCTTGCTGCAGGTGGTGGGGGGGGGGTTGGCCAATCAGGACTGGGCAAAATGGGGCCGGACACGCCTTAGATCTGGATGAGATGGCCCTGATTGGTCCCATTACTCGCCAGGCAGAGGGACCTCACCCCTGCATGAATTTCGTGCACCGGGCCTCTAACACTAAAAATAACGACTGGCTTCTGGGGTGAGTGGAAGGCAGGGCCATGGACCGAGAGAGGAAACCCTCGTCCCAGCCCCCTCACTGACCTGGAGGCTGGTCCATGCTCATTCCTCCGTCAGTCCTGGTGGGTGTCAAATCCTGCAGGATTTCAGCCAGGGAACATTCTGCAACACAGACGACAGAACAGTGGCCATGATGTCACAGCCACGGCCCTGGCCGGGGCTCAATGGGTTCGAGCATCGTCCTGATACGCCCAGTGGGGGGTGTGCAGGAGGTAGCTGATCAATGTTACTTTCTCATTATCAATGTTTCTAATTCTCTGTCCCTCTCTCTTCCTCTCTGTAAGAAATCAATAAAATGTATTTTTTTTAAAAAATCATGGATCAACTGCCTCCTGCATGCCCCCGCCTGGGGATGGAGCCAGGCATCGAACCATAACCTCCTGGTTTCCAGGTTCATGCTCAACCACTGAGCCATGCTGGCTGACTGGGTGGCTTTTCTTTCTTTCTCTTTCTTTCTTTCTATCTTTCTTTCTTTCTTTCAAGTATATTTTATTGATTTTTTGTTTTATTTTATTTTATTTATTTAAAAAATATATATTTTATTGATTTTCTACAGAGAGGAAGAGAGGGGGATAGAGGTAGAAACATAGATGAGAGAGAATCATCCATCAGCCACCTCCTGCACACCCCCCACTGGGGATGTGCCCGCAACCAAGGTACATGCCCTTGACCTATCCACTGAGCCACACCAGTTTCGGCTATTTTACTGATTTTTTGCAGAGAGGAAGGGAGAGGGAGAGAAGGTTAGAAACACCAGGGAGAGAGGGGCGAGAGGGCAGTACTCACTCTCCATCTCCTCCCTGGCCTTCTGCGCCAGCACGGGCTGGCTCAGCTCCTGGAAGATGTCCATGGCGGCGCTCCAGACCACCACCGCGCGGCAGTGCTCGTGCAGCAGGAAGGCCAGGTGCTGGGCGTCCGCCCCGGGCACCTCCTCCCAGGGGAAGGCGCCGGGCAGCAGCCCCGCCGCGCTGCCCATGAGCAGCTCCTTGAACGCCTGCAACTCCTCCTGGTCCAGCTGCCGGAGGCACCAGCCCAGGCCGCAGTCCGCGAAGGGCGACAGGCCCACCTCGCCCATCGCGACGCCTGCCTGGCGGAGGGTCCCGGTGCGGAGGGAAGGGTTGCAGGGAGCAGATGGGACCTGGTGTGGGTCAGGGAGGGGGAGAGGGACAAGGGTCAAAGGAGAGTCTGCATCCCAGGATCGCATGCCCTGCCCTCGCTCCCGCCCCACTCCCTCTCTCTGAGGTCTCTTTGTCCTATCCATGCCTCCTGCTTCTGGTCCTATCTTGTTGGTCACTTCATTTTTCCCCCCCTCAAGTATCACAATGTTGATTGGTAGATACAAGTATATAAAATCAGGGCACAAACACGGCTTGATACATTGAGTAGGCTTAATTTCAATACTACTACAATAAGAGGGACCAATTCAAATTCTCACCATCTGTTCCACACCCACCGAAAACCACTTCAAGGGCATTAACGATCTTCCCCAACTGGTCAGTTTTGTGCAAGTAAACCATGTTTATTTTATTTATTTATTATTATTTTTAAATATATTTTATTGATTTTGTACAGAGAGGAAGGGAGAGAGATAGAGAGTTAGAAACATCGATGAGAGAGAGTCATCGATCAGCTGTCTCTTGCACACCCCCTACTGGGGATGTGCCTGCAACCAAGGTCCATGCCCTTGACCGGAATCGAACCTGGGACCCTTCAGTCCCCAAGCCAATGCTCTATCCGTTGAGCCAAACCGGTTTCGGCAAACCATTTTTTTTTTTTTTTTTTTTTTTTTTAAAAAAGACGTGTGCACTTGCCCAGGCTCAAGGATATTAAAATCCAGCACGTAAAGCCCATTCCTAGAGGTAGACATACAGGCGATACACTATTACGGCAACAACCATAAGTTACGGTGGAGAATTTTTCTCTAACAGCCAAATGGATAATCAGATGTTGCAACAACTCAGGTATTACTGAGCAAAAGTGCATTTCTGCAGCATTCGGTGTTGCTATTCAGTTTTCTAACTTAAAACAGCCTATGATAACTGGCAGCAAAGAACATCCTTGCAATAAACCGCCTTCTGCTTGCGAACTTGTGATGTTTACAACATACTCGTGGGTTTTGATCCCACTCAACGACATGCACCTGAACTCTGAAGCCCACGTCACTCAGGCAGTGGGGCCCGTGGGGCCCGTGTTCGGACCACAGGGTCAAGCTCACAACCACAGCTGTTGGCTGTCACGGTGCTAGGAGGCTCTGCCCTCCAGGCTGGGATGTGCACATGGCCACGAGAGGACTGTGCCCTCAATTAGTCTGAGGCTTGGACCTGTCCACACACTGTGATCACTCTACACAAGTGAGAACCATTGACCAGCTGCCTCCAGCACGCCCCCTACTGGGGATCAAGCCCACAACCCGGGCATGTGCCCTTGACCGGAATCGAACTTGGAACCCTTCAGTCCGCAGGCCGATGCTCTATCCACTGAGCCAAATCAGCTAGGGCAGTGGTTGGCAAACTCATGAGTCAACAGAACCAAATACCAACAGTACAACGATTGAAATTGCTTTTGAGAGCTAAATTTTTTAAACTTAAGCTGTATAGGTAGGCACATGGTTATTAATTTAATGAGGGTACTCCTAAGCTGGCCCTTGCTAAACACTCAAGGGGCCAAAGAGCCGCAGGTGGCTCTTGAGCCAAGGTTTGCCCTCCACTGGGCTGGGGCCATCTCTGTGGAGGGCAGTCTGGCAGGAGCTCTGTGCCCTCTAACTGCCGATATCACTCGGCACCCGCCACACCGGAGGCCGCTTGCGGCTGACCGAGGACAGGTGCCCTCCCCTCAGAAGGAACACGTGCCCCCCACTGTGTTCGCTGCAGCGTTATCTACAAGAGACAAGATCCAGAGCCAGCCCCTGTGCCCACCTGTGGACGAGCCGATAAAGCCGCCTGTGGTGAACCAAACCAGTATTACAGGAAATGCTAAAAGGTGTTCTTTAAGAAGAGAAAGAAGAAAAAAGTAAAGACAAAAATGATGAACAACCAATACACATCTATCAACAAGTGAGTCTAAAAGTCAGTGAATTAAAGATCTGAGGAACAGAATAAGCTGGTGAATAGAATAGAATCAGGGGCACAGAACGGGAGGGGGATTGATCATTCTCAGGGGGAAAGGGGTGCCTGTGTGGGGGGGTACGGGAAGAGACTGGACAAATATCGTACACCTATGGATGAGGACAGCTGTGGGGGCGGGTAAGGGCAGAGGGTGGGATGGGAACCAGGTGGAGGGGAGCTATGGGGGGGGGGGAGAAGAGAAACAATTGTAATAATCTGAATAAAGATTTAAAAAAATAAACAAAAACAAAAAAAGCAGCAGCAGCTGTGGTGCATTCACACCAGGGGATACTCTGCAGCCGTGGAAAAGGAGGGTCTGTTCCCTGTGAGAGGACACAGAGGGACCCGGAGAGCATCCTGCTGAGGGAGATAAGCCGGTCAGAGAGAGACGAGGATCGCAGGATCTCACTCACACGTGGAATCGAATGAACCAAGTGACGCACAAAGTAGGCCCAGAGGAGTGGAGGCGTGGAACGGAGGGCAGAACCTCACAGGGAACGGGGGGGGGGGGGGGAGGCAGGAAGAAATGAACCAGAGAACATGTATGGGCGCAGGCACAGCCCGGGGATGCAGACAACAGAGGGGTGAAGGCCTGGGGAGGGGGCAGAGGCGGGTGGAGCTGTGTGGGAGGAAAATGGGGGAAAAAGGGGGACATCTGTAATCCTCCCCACAAAAACGAGGCAGGTGTGTCCGTTCAAGCCCTGCAGCCTTAGTGCCCAGCCCCGGCCAGAACGTGGCTCACCTGTGAGCTATCAGTGCCCCCTCTCCAGACACGCACTGTTCTGGGGGATGAGCAGGACATGGGGTGAGTGGGGAGGGTGAATCAAAGGACACGTTTTGCTTTATACCTCCCTGTCGTGTTGGCTTTCTCTAAAATAGGGAAAGGCATTTCCTGTGAAAGTATCATCTTAGTGGAAGCTGGTAGAAATAAGAGTTTTATTAAAATAATTGAGCTGTTACCATTACCCATCTATGAGTGACAGAGACGGAGAGGGAGAGAGGGGGAGAAAGAGGGAGACAGAGACTGAGAGAGACAGAGACACAGAGATAGAGACACAGAGACAGACAGAGACAGAGACACAGAGATAGAGACACAGAGACAGACAGAGACAGAGACAGAGACAGAGAGACAGAGACGGAGAGACAGAGACGGAGAGACAGAGAGGGAGAGAGACAGAGAGGGAGAGAGACAGAGAGGGAGAGAGACAGAGAGGGAGAGAGACAGAGAGACAGAGAGACAGAGAGAGACAGAGAGAGACAGAGAGAGACAGAGAGAGACAGAGAGAGACAGAGAGAGACAGAGAGACAGAAGAAAATTACTGACAATGGACAGATGATAATGTTTATGTGCTGATTATTCAAAACAGACCCCTAGCAAGAAAATGAGCGTTTCTCCACATTCCCAAGTAACACCCAGGAAAACCATCGACCCCAGCGGTGGTGAGAGGGGAAAATGACTCCACTGATTTCTAAGAACAAGTGGGAAAGGTTACATCTTAATTCAAATTTCCTCGTCAAAGTTAAAGATTTCCACGTTTTCCCAAACCTCTAACACGTAGAAACCTGGATACCTGGAGATGGAAAATACACACACACACACACACTCACACACTCTCTCAGCTGGTTGGCTGATTACATTAATGAGGAAGCTTATTTAAAAAAACGAATTTTGGGCGGTCACAAGGCAACACATTCATACACACCCACGACTTGAAGGAAACATTTGAATTCAACATATAGCCCAGCCCTGGCCAGTTTGGCTCAGTGGATAGAGTGTTGGCCTGCGGACTGAAGAGTCCCGGGTTTGATTCCAGTCAAGGGCATGCACCCCGGTTGCAGGCTCTTCCCTGGTCAGGGAGTGTGCAGGAGACAACCCATCAATGTGTTTCTCTCACATCCATATTTCTGCTTCTCCCTCTCTCTTCCACTCTCTCTAAAAAAATCAATGGAAAAATAACCTCAGGTGAGGATGAAAAAAATAAAAATGAATAAAAACATTTAAAAAAGAGAAACTATATGAAAAATAAGAAAATAGTGTCATTTGATAAAACATGGATGGATCCCGAGAGTATCGTGCTGAGTAAATAAGTCGGATGGAAGAAAGTAAGAACCATATGGTTTCCCTCATATGTGGGTATAAAACAGAAAGCAGCACACAAACACACAGACTCATAGGCACAGACCACAGCACGGTGGTTACGAGAGGGGAAGAGGGCTGGAGGGTCAAACATACGGTGACAGGAGACCTGACTCGGGTGGTGAACACGATACAATATTCGGAGAATGTATTATGGAACTGTACATGTGAGACCTACATCCCTTTATTTTAAAATATGTTTTGTTGATCTGTTTCACAGAGAGGAAGGGAGAGGGATAGAGAGCTAGAAACATCGATGAGAGAGAAACATCCATCATCTGCCTCCTGCACACTCCCCACTGGGGATGTGCCTGCCCACAACCAAGGTACGTGCCCTTGACTGGAATCGAACCTGGGACCCTTCAGTCTGCAGGCCGACGCTCTATCCACTGAGCCAAAAACGGTTTCCGCTGAGTTTGTTCTTTTCTTTTGAAATTTATTTTTACTGTTGAGAGTACGACAGGTGTACCACCCCAGTTCCCTCTTTTCCCCCATGGACCCCCCGCACCCCCACCCTGCTCCCGCCAGGCAAGCTTTTTCTTCTTTGCTTAATCCCTCCCAGACCACAGCAGGGCGATTACCAGAGGGGGAAGGGGATTGGGGGTAGGAAA
The DNA here is from genome assembly GCF_964339955.1 of Pipistrellus hanaki. Taxonomy (NCBI): domain Eukaryota; kingdom Metazoa; phylum Chordata; class Mammalia; order Chiroptera; family Vespertilionidae; genus Pipistrellus; species Pipistrellus hanaki. The sequence continues at coordinate 50,604,313 of NC_140517.1, read as the reverse complement.
AGGTTAAGGGGGGAGGAATGGTGATGCCAGGAGCCTTGGGGGGGGGGGGGGTGAACACACAATACATAGGTGATGTAGAATTTTACCCCTGAAACCTACATCATTTTATTAACCAGTGCCGTCTCAACTGAAAACAAAAAAACAAAAAAACAAGCAAACAAGCAAGCTGGGAGGTGAAGGCTATTTTGAGACTAAATGACGAGACAAGAGGGAGAGGGTGAGAGTTCATGGCTCTCTCGCTCCTTCTCTCCTCCTACCCCCTTCCCACATTGTCTCTCACCCCACCTCAGTGGTCGGCAAACTCATGAGTCCACGGAGCCACGTATCAACAGTACGATTGACATTTCTTTGGAGAGCCAACATTTTTTAAACTTAACCTTCTTCTAACGCCACTTCTTCAACACAGACTCACCCAGGCCTTGGTGTTTTGTGGAAGAGCCGCACCCAAGGGGCCAAAGAGCCGCAGGTGGCTCTCGAGCCGTGGTTTGCCTACCATGGCTCTATCCCTATCTCTTTGTCTCTCCCCATTTCTCTCTCCTCTCTCCTCCCCCCCGCCCCCAGTCTGTCTGTCATTAACAGAATGTGGGTAAAGGTAGCAGCTCAATCACGTTAGTAAAACCCATTTATGTCCACCAGCTTCCACTAAAATGCTGCTTTTACAGGAGATACCTCTCTGTATTTTAGAGAAAGCAAACACAATGGGGAGCTATGTTTCTCTCCCCTGCCCCCCACCCTTTCCCTCCTGAGGACATCAGGGGGTCTCCAGGGACCCCACAAAGCCTGTTCCCATTACGGCGAGGTTTCAGAGGGAGTCCCAGCCTCCCCACCGGGTCCCCTCACCGGCCACCGCTTCCTCCCTGGACAGAGAGCCTCCTCGGGGCGCGTGGCTGAGCCACAGTTCACGTGAGCACCATGGACACAGCCACCCCCCCTGCCTCCCACCACCTCCGTGACCTTGACCTTGAGCCCCAGCACCCAGGCTCCGTCCTCAGGGTTAGACGCAGAGACTGGAAGGGCGAGTACCCACACGGAGCGTTCTGCTTGGGAGACGGGACCGCTGGTTCTTTCTCCAGGTGGCTTTGGACTCCAAGAGCCTCTGTGCGGATGGTGGGGGCCCAGGGGAGTGGGGACAGGGGAGGGGGGGAACCCAGGGGAGGGGGTACCCAGAGGAGGTGGGGACCCAGGTCAGGGCCCCACAAGCAGGTCTGAGTGTTTGAGAGAGAAGGAAAGGCGCTGAGACCAAACCTGAGGGGGCTCACACTCACCTATACCCGCCCGTCCTCACGGCCAAGGTCAGCGCCAAGCCAGCCCACCTGCAGAGGGCCTTTGGGGAGTCCTGGATGGTCACGTGGCCACGGGCCCCTGGCTGCCTCCAGCCATTGGCCAAGGCCCAGCCAATGAGGGGCAGCTGCCCTGCCCCTGCCCCTGCCCCTGCGTGCAGCCGGAGCACACCTGTGCCAGGGTCTCCGGGCGACCATGGCCTTCACCTGTGCATCCTGCAGCCGTAACTGTGTGTGTGTGTGTGTGTGTGTGTGTGTGTGCACGTGTGTCCTTTTTTAAAAATATATTTTTATTGATTTTTTTTTACAGAGAGGAAGGGAGAGGGAGAGTTAGAAACATCAATGAGAGAGAAACATCGACCAGCTGCCTCCTGCACCCCCCCCACTGGGGATGTGCCCACAACCTAGGTACATGCCCTTACCGGAATCGAACCTGGGATCCTTCAGTCCGCAGGCCGACGCTCTATCCACTGAGCCACACTGGTTCTGGCTATAATATTTTTATTGATGTCAGAGAGGAAGGGAGAGGCATAGAGAGATGGAAATGTCAATGAGCCCTAGTTTGGCGCAGTGGATAGAACACCAGCCCTCAGACTGAAGGGTCCTGGGTTCAATTCCGGTCAAGGGCACATATTTTGGTTACAGTTCCATCCCCTTCCTGCGGGAGGCAACCAATCGATGTGTCTCTCACCTCAATATTTCTGTTTCTCCCCCTCCCTTCCACCCTATTTAAAATTCAATGGGGCTGAAACCGGTGTGGCTCAGTGGATAGAGCATCGGCCTGCGGACTGAAGAGTGCCAGGTTCGATTCCGATCAAGGGCATGTACCTTGGTTGTGGGCACATCCCCAGGGAGGGGTGTGCGGGAGGCAGCTGATCCGATGTTCCTTCCATCGATGTTTCTAACTCTCCCTTCCTCTCTGTAAGAAATCAATAAAATAAAATTTTTTAAAAAATGAGATGTGCACGTCCCGGCCTGGAGGGCAGAGCCCTCCCAGCACCGTGACAGCCAACAGCTGCGGTTGTGAGCTTGAACCTGTGGCCTGAACACGTGGCCCCGCGTGCTGAGTGATATCGGCTGCAAGTAAACAACGCTGGACCAGGTGCTTGTAACGGAGGAGGATGGAAACCCACGGGAACGCTGTAAACATCCTGACCACGCCCTTCCTTTGCCGGGGGCATCGGCTGTAAAATAAAGACTCGGCTTGTTGTCCCTGGCGCTGGCGCTCGCTCTCCATCAGAGAGAACAGGGTCCCACCGGGACCCAGCTTTTATTTTCTTGTCTGTCTTTTCTCCATCCTTCACCGGCCCCTCTCAGGCTCACACTTGGCTGTGCTGGCATGGCACAATTTCCTTTGTTGATGAAGGCATTACATATGTGTCCTTACCCCCTATTGCCCCCCACCCCATGCATGTTTAAAGGTCCCCGTGTTATTAACGTGCCACCAAGATCGGGGATTGCTGCCCTACTCCCATCCAGCCCTGGTCTTTCCCAGGCATGTGTCCTCATTGCTTTAGAAAAGGGGTGCCTCCTAGGCCATTTTGGGGAGCACCTCAGCGGGTGGGGTCTCTAGCTTCCCATTGACCCCAGTAAGACCTTCATTTATTGGGGGGGGGAGGGGGCTCTTAGTGAGGCATCGGGATCGTGAAATTCTGGAGAACAGACTTCACTAAAGCATGTTCACATCAGAGCTTGGCTTTGGGTGGGCCTTTTCAAAATATATATATATTTTTTATTGATTTCAGAGACGAAGGGAGAGGGAGAGAGAAATATCAGTGATGCGAGAGAATCATTGATTGCATGCCTCCTGATTGCCCCCTACTGGGGATGGAGCGCAAAACCTGGGCCTTTGCCCTTGATGGGAATCGAACCTGGGACCCTTCAGTCGGTAGGCTGACACTCTATCCACTGAGCCACACCAGCTAGGGCTTTCTTTTTGTCTGCTCTTCGGAATGCAGTGGGGGTCGCCTGAAACTCATAGAACATCGTATTGAATGTTCACTGTGATTGAAAAGTAAAACACACACACACACACACACACACACACACGACTATTGCCCTGGCCGGTGTGGCTCTGTTGGTTGGAGTGTCACCCCGTACACCATAGGGTTGCAGGTTTGATCCCCCGTCGGCACAAACCTGGGTTCCAGGCTCTATCGCCTGGTTGGGCACATGCCCAGGGCTGTGGGCTCGATTCCCCCTTAGGGGGCCTGCAGGAGGCAGCCCACTGGTGTTGCTTGCTCTCTGTCCCTTTCCCTTCCTCTCTCTCCAAAGTTTAAAACAAGTGAGTGAGAGAAAAGTAAATATATATATATATATATATATATATATATATATATATATATATATATATATATATATATATATTGGGTCGGCAGCTAAGTAATTGCGGGTTTCACACACACATGGCTTCAGTTGAATTTTTAGGTTTGCAGACGTGGTACAAATGTAAAACACATTTTGTTATTTGATAGTTGGCTATTCAGCTGTTAATCAGTAAAAAAAGTTTTTTGATCTGTTTTGTAGTTTTCGTTTGGCATTCGTTGAAAAATGGAAAATCAAAAGGAACATTTTCGTCATATTTTGCTTTTTTATTTCTGCAAAGGGAAAAACGCATCGCAAGCTCATAAAAAGTTATGTGCTGTTTATGGTGACGAAGCCTTAAAAGAACGGCAGTGTCAAAATTGGTTTGCCAAATTTCGTTCTGGTGATTTTTCACTCAAAGATGAAAAACTCTCTGGTCGTCCAGTTGAAGTTGATGACGCCCTAATCAAAGCAATAATCAATTCGGACTGTCACAGTACAACACATGAGATTGCAGAGAAGCTTCATGTATCACATACATGCATTGAAAATCACTTAAAACAACTTGGCTATGTTCAAAAACTCGATACATGGGTTCCTCACGAACTGAAAGAATCACAGTTAACGCAATGCATTAGCAGCTGCGATTTGCTAAAGAAATGTAATGAAAATGATCCATTTTTAAAACGACTGATAACTGGCAATGAAAAATGGGTTGTTTACAACAAATCAAGCGGAAAAGATCGTGGAGCAGGCCAGGTGAACCAACTCAAACAACATCAAAAGCTGATATTCACCAAAAGAAGGTTTTGTTATCAGTTTGGTGGGATTACAAAGGAATTGTCTACTTTGAACTCTTACCACCCAACTGAACGATCAATTCTGATGTCTACATTGAACAACTAACGAAATTAAACAATGCAGTTGAAGAAAAGCGGCCCGAATTGACAAATCGAAAAGGTGTTGTATTCCATCATGACAATGCAAGGCCACACACATCTTTGGTCACTCGGCAAAAATTAATGGAGCTTGGTTGGGATGTTTTGCCACATCCACCATATAGTCCTGACCTTGCACCATCTGATTACTTTTTGTTTCGATCTTTACAAAACTCCTTGAATGGTAAAAATTTCAATAATGATGATGATGTCAAATCGTACCTGATTCAGTTTTTTGCTAATAAAAACCAGAAGTTTTTTGAACGTGGGATTATGATGCTGCCTGAAAGATGGCAAAAGGTCATTTATCAAAATGGGCAATACATTACAGAATAAAGTTATTTAGTTCCATGAAAAAATTGTCTTTGATTTTCTTTAAAAAATCCGCAAGTACTTAGTTGCCGACCCAATATATATATATAATTTTTTTTTTAAGTAAATATATATTAACAGAAGAGGCCGGGCCAGTTTTTCTCAGAGGTCAGAGCATCCACTCAAGGACCAAAGGGCATTGGGTTTGGCTCTGGCCAAGGGCATGCCTACAGGAAGCAGCCAACCAATGGGTCTCTCTCACATGGATGTTTACCTTCTCTCTCTCTCTCTCTCTCTCTCTCTCTCTCTCTCTCTCTCTCTCTCTCTCTCTCTCTCTCTCCCTGTCTTTCCTCCTTCCACTCTCTTTAAAAATCAATAAAGCCCTAACTGGTTAGGCTCAGTGGATAGAGTGTTGGCCTTCGGACTCAAGGGTCCCAGGTTCTATTCCAGTCAAGGGCATGTACCTTGGTTGCGGGCACATCCCCAGAAGAGGGTGTGCAGGAGGCAGCTGGTCGATGTTTCTCACTCATTGATGTTTATGACTCTCTCTCCCTCTCTGTGAAAAATCAATAAAATAAGTGTATAAAAAAATCAATGGATAAAAATATCCTCGGGCGAGGATTAACAAGGACAACAATGAGATGAATGCCTCTCTCTGTCTCTCTCTCTGAAATAAATAAGTTTATGAAAAAATAAAATAGAAAAGAACCAGAGAAGGGCAGCGGGGAGCGCCCCCCCCCCACTCTGTCCCCCTGAGAAATGTCCTTCGAACAGCGGGCGGATAAAGGACACCCGGCAAGTTTGCAAATGGCATTCGGGTACAAGTTTAATTCAATACTCAGGTACAAATGTAAACACTCGTGTACAAGCTTAATTAAATAACCTAAAAAGTGAACCCGCGTCTCCCACAGCCCAGCTAACGGGCCGGGACGTGTCCAAAGGCACAGTGGAGGCCGGGGGGGGGGGCTGGGACCCCACCCGCCACCTCAGTCCCTCCCGGGCGCCTGTGGGGGTCACGCCCGCCCCACACCCAACTGAGCGATTTCAGACACAGAAGGGCCCGCAGGCACAAATGCAGGGGGGGGGCGAGAGGAGAAAGAGAGAGAGAGAGAGAGAGAGAGAGAGAGAGAGAGAGAGAGAGAGAGAGAAAGAGAGAAGAGAGAGAGAGAGAGAGAGAGAGAGAGAGAGAGAGAGGAGAGAGAGAAGAGGAGAGAGGGGGGAGAGAGGGAGGAGAGAGAGAAAAGAGAGAAGAGAGAGGGAGGAGAGAGGGGGGAGAGAGGGGATAGATGAGAGAGGAGAAAGAAAGAGAGAGAGAGAGAGAGAGAGAGAGAGAGAGAGAGAGAGAGAGAGAGAGAGGAGAGAGAGAAAGGAGGAAGAGAGAGAGGAGGGAGAGAGAGAGGAGAGAGAGAGAGGAGAAAGAAAGAGAGAGAGAGAGAGAGAGAGAGAGAGAGAGAGAGAGAGAGGAGAGAGAGAGAGGAGGAAGAGAGAGAGGAGGAGAGAGAGAGAGAGAGAGAGAGAGAGAGAGAGAGAGAGAGAGAGAGAGGAGAGAGGAGGAGGAAGAGAGAGAGGAGGGAGAGAGAGAGAGAGGAGAGAGAGAGAGAGAGGAGAGAGGAGAGAGTATCATCCATGTGAGGGAGACCCGTTGGTCGGTTGCCTCCTGCAGGGTTGCCCTCCATCAGAACGGAACCCGGGCCCTCGAACCCCATCTCCCACGGGGAGCTGCCCCGGGTCCCTCAGGGCGTCGGGGGGCCCGCCCCCGCGTGCGGCCCCTGGAAGGTGCCCTCGTCCAGGTCCTGCAGGATCCTCAGCACCGCGCCGTCCACCGGCGGCCCCTCCAGCCGCAGCGCCACGTGCACCCGGCGCGGCGGCTTCCGCTCCCTGCGGGGGAGACAGGGCTCTGTGTCTGCGCGGAGGGGACAGAGGCAGAGACTCTGGGGAGAGAGACCCTGCAGAGGGGCCCAGGGAGACCCCAGTCTGTCCCCTGCAGAGGGGGGCCCAGGGCGACCCTGTGGTCTGTCCCTGCAGAGGGGAGGGGGAGGGGGAGGAGGAGGAGGAGGAAGAGGAGGGGAGGAGAGAAGGTGGAAGGGGAAGGAGGAGGAGGGGAGGAGGATGGGTAAGGAAGAGGAGGAGAGGGATGAGGGGGAGGAGGACAGAGTGGAGGGGGAGGGAAGGGGAGGAGAGGGATGTGGGGGAGGAGGACAGGAGGAGGGAGAGGAAGGGGAGGAGGAGAAAGAGGAGGACGGGGAGGAGGAGGGGGAGGAATAGGAGAAAGGGAGGAGAGAGAGGAGGGGGGAGGCAGGAAGAGGAGGAGGAAGGGGAGAAGGGGGAGAAGGGGAAGGGGGAGGGAAAGGAGGAAGAGGAGGAGGAAGGGGCAGAGGTCTCTCGGACACTCACAGGAGGACCCTCGTGGCCCGTGCCTGCTTGTGGAAGGTCTGGTGCAGGCGCTCGATGGCCCGGAGCCCCAGCTGGTTCCTGCTCAGGTCCAGGTGCCGCAGACCCTGCTGGGTGCGGAGCAGGTGGGCCAGGGCTGGCCACAGTAGGTGGTGAGGGAGCACTTCTCCAGCCTGCGGGTGGACACAGGCGGCTGGGGCGTCCCCACGCCCACGCCTGAGGCCTCAGAGGACAATGGTCCCACCCGGGAAGCCCACTCCGGGGGGCCCCTGCCTCCAAATGCATGTGAGGTGTTGGGTCCGTTGCTTTGTGTGTTATTCAGAGTGGGCTACGCCATTCCTAACTCCACGAAGGTATGAGCCATCTACACTGAGTGGCCAGATGATTATGATCTCAGATTATTATATAGGAGGCTCAGTGCATGAATCCGTGCATGGGTGGGGTCCAGCTAGCCTGGCCAGGGGGAGGGGACATGGGGTTGGCCTGCCTGCCTGCTGGTCGAACTCCTGGTCAAGGGGACAATTTGCATATTAGCCTTTTATTCTATATGATCTACACTGAGTGGCCATGTTATTATGCGTTCAGAGATCATCATCATCGTCTGGCCGCTCCGTGTCTATCCTTCAGAAATTGAATGCTGCCCTGGTGGGGAGCTTAGTTGCTTAGAGTGTCATCCTAGGTTGTAGGTTTGATCCCAGTCAGGGAACACACAAGAAGCAATGGTATGGCTCAGTGGTGGAGTGTCTACCTAGGAACCAGGAGGACACAGTTCCATTCCCAGTCAGGACACATGCCTGAGTTGCAGGATTGATCCCCAGTAGGGGGGCATGCAGGAGACAGCCAATCCATAATTCTCTCTCATCATTGATGTCTCTCTCTCTCTCTCTCTCTCTCTCTCTCTCTCTCTCTCCCTCTTCCTCCTCTTCCTTCCTCTCTGAAATCAATTAAGATATATCCTATATAATAAAAGCCTAATATGTTAAGTGTCTGGTTGACCAGTTGGCTGTTCAACCAATCAAAGCATAATAAGCTAATAATATGCTAAGGCTATTCGACTGCTATGATGTGCACTGACCACCAGGGGGCAGACACTCCAACCAGTAGGTTAGCTTGCTGCTGGGGTCTGGTGGATTGGGACTGAGCAAGACAGGGTGGATACGCCCTGGAGCCCTCACACAGTCCCTCCCCAGCCCCCATCTGCACCATGGGGGTCCCTCAGCCTGGCCTGTGCCCTCTCATAATCTGGGACCTTTCGGGGGGGTGGAGGGATGTCAGGATGCTCTGGTCTCACAGCCAGGACGGGGGCGGGGACAAGGGAGCCACTCACTCAAGCACCTGGAGCCCGGAGTCCCGGTCCTGCAGGGCCTCGCAGAACAGGGTCAGCCCCTCGTCCGTCAGCCGGTTGAAGCTGAGGTCCAGGCTCCGCAGCGTGGTGATCCGGACCAGCGTGCGGGCCGCCTCCCAGCAGCAGCTGGCGGTCAGGCCGCAGCTCCTCAGGCTGCGGAGGGAACACGGGAGGGAAGAGCCATCTCACACACCCTTCCACTATCCTGCACTGCAGGCGGGAATGCAGACTCCTGCAGACACTGCCGAACACACTATGGTAGGGGTGTCGAACTCAATCAGAGAAGGGGCCAAAATCTAAAATCCAGCCTAAATCGCGGGCCGAATGGTTTACTGAACAGTCACAAACTGACAATGTCATAAACTGACAGCGGAGTGCAGTGATGACAGCGCGGTGCGGGCCACATTGCAAGGCCTGGCGGGCTGGATTTGGCCCGCGGGCCTTGTGTTTGACACATGTGCGACTATGGAGTTTCCTCAAAAATGGAACTAACTGCCAAAAAAAAAAAAAATTAAAAAAAAAAAAATGGAACTGCCGTTTGATCCAGCGATCCCACTTCTGGAAATATATCCTAGCAATCCCGAAACATCAGTCAGAAAGAATGTCTACACCCCCCATGTTCACCGACGAGTGACAGATTTGCTAGCTCTGGACGCGTGATATATATATACTGAGTGGCCAGATGATGATGACCTCTGAACGCATAATAATCTGGTCACTCAGTGTATATCCTACAGAATAAAAGGCTAATGTGCAAATTGTCCCCTTGACCAGGAGTTCTATCAGCAGGCAGGCTGGCCAACTGCCCATGTCCCCTGCCCCTGGCCAGGCTGGCCGGACCCCACCCATGCACGGATTCATGTATAAACACACACACACACACACACACACACACACACACACACACTGAATGGCCAAATTATGCGTTCAGAGATCATCATAATCTGGCCACTCAGTGTATGTGGGGTCATGGACCCTGTGGTCTGTGTGGCCTGGCTTCCCTCACAGATCATATACTATTTCTAAGATTCACGCACACCGTGGCACTTCTCGGCTCTTGGTTCTTTTTCACGACCCAATGCTATTCCACGTTGTTTGCCCATCCACCAGCCAAGGGGCCCTTGGATTGCTTGCACGTGTGGGCAGCCATGACCGATGCAGCCATGACCAGCTGTGTGCAGATCCTGGTACAGACTCAGGTTTCCATTTCTCCGGCGTGAGTACCTAGGGGCGGAGCTGCTGACTCGTACATTGTACGTTTTGCCCTTTTAGGAGCTGTGAGACGATTGTCCCAAAGCAGTGGCCCCATTTCCTGCTTCTTTGGGGATACTAAAAAGTGTCCGTAGGTTTGAGGTGCTTTTTGTCATTGTAGCTAATCCTCACCCCAGGATATTTTTCCATTGATTTGTTGTTGTTGTTGTTGTTGTTAGAGAGTAGAAGGAAGAGAGAGAAACACATCAATTGGTTGCCTCCCACATGCACCCAGGCCAGGCCAGAGATCAAACCTGCAACCTAGATACATGCCCTGGACCAGGAATCGAACCTGTGACCCTTTGGTGCTTGGGTCGACACTCTAACCACTGACCCATACTGTCAGGGCCAGCCAACTTAAAAAAAAGAAAAGAAAAGACTGCTGAAACCAGTTTGACTCAGCGGTAGAGAGTCGGTCTGTGGACTGAAAGGTCCCAGGTTTGATTCCACTCAAGGGCATGTACTTGGTTGCGGGCACATCCCCAGTAGGGGGTGTGCAAGAGGCAGCTGATCGATGTCTCTTTCATCGATGTTTCTAACTCTCTATACCTCTCTCTTCCTCTCTGTAAAAAAATCAATAAAATATATTTTTTAAAAAGACTTATTTTTCAATGACAGTTGACATTCCATATTATCCGTTTCAGGGGTATCACATGATTAGATGTGTATGTAACTTAGCAAGGGGACCTCCCCCCAATAAGTCTAGTCCCCACCTGGTCCCATCTCTCGTTATTATACTAGAGGCTTGGTGGACAAATTCGTGCACCGGTGAGATCCCCTGGCCTGGTCTGTGCCCTCTGGCAATCTGGGACTCCACCCTGGCTGGGGAAGGGCTCCAGGGCATGTCTGGCCCTATCTCACCCAGTCCCAACAGGCCGGACCCAGCAAAAAGCTAACCCATCGATCAGGCGTCTGCCCCCTGGTGGTCAGTGTGCATCATAGAGACTGCTCAAGTCGTTGAACAGTGGGAGGGGCAGTTAGCACATTAGGCTTTTATATATAGAGAGATTGTGACTCTGTTCCCCCCTCCCCCCGCGCTGTGCTGTATGCACCCATATACATTATTATATACATTATTATATACATTATTATGATATGCATTATCCTATCGGGGCAGTGCCCCTGGGACTCACACGAGCCTCTGCAGCGGGCACTGGGCTTCCTGCAGGGTGCGCCACAGGTCCCGGGCGCCGTGGTAACGCAGGGCGTTCTCAGCCAGGCTTAGGTGGGTCAGCCTGTGGTTGCCGCGGAGAGGGAGGATGAGGCTCTGGTGGGAGAGCAGCGTTTGGTCACAGCACTCCAGCCTGGGGCAGACACAGACGGAGGCTGCTCACTGTCTGCCCACCGCCAGGTGGGTTTCTCAGAAATACACTTATTGATTTCAGAGAGGGAGGAAGGGAGAGGGAGAAGAGAGAGAGTGACATTGATGAGAGCGAATCATCAGCCAGCTGCCCCCCTGCACGCCTCCCATCAGGGATCGAGCCTGAAAGTCAGGCATGTGCCCTGTGCAGGAATCGAACCAGGGACCTCTCGGTTCAGGGGTCAAAACTCAAACACTAAGCCACACTAGTAGGCATAACTGCATTATATATATATGACATTTACATTAAAGATATAAAATAAACAATACGTAATTATAAATAATATATAATTATAGGTTATACATAACACTATGATATGGGATATATTATATGTGATTTGTTATATATAATACTATATACTATATTATATGTGATATAATATTATTTATATATATATATATATATATATATATATATATATATATATATATATAATACATACTAGAGGCCCAGTGCATGAATTTGTGCACCGGTGGGGTCCCTTGGCCTGGCCTGTGGGATCGGGCTGAACCTGGCTCTCTGACACCCCATGAGGGGTCCCGGATTGAGAGAGGGCACAGGCCAGGCCGAGGGACCCCATGGGTGCACATCGGGATGGGGAGCCATGTGGGAGGTTGGCCAGCAGGGAGAGACCATGGGAGGGCTCCAGGGTGTGTCCTGATTGGCCCGATTCCAACACCAAGCTAACCTACTGGTTGGAGCATCTGCCCCCCTGGTGGTGAGTGCATATCATAGCGAGCAGTTGAGCAGCCTTAGCATGTCATCAGCACATGATGCTTTGATTGGCTGAACGGCCGACTGGTCAACCAGACACTTAGCACATTAGGCTTTCATTATATATGATAATATATATATTATATACAATGTATATATACACACACACACACACACACACACACACACACACACACAAATGAAAGATGCAAATTGACCGCACCTTAGCGATGCCCACCAGCCAATCAGGAGTGAGTATTCAAACCAACCCAACAAAGATGGTGGGTTAATTTGCATACGCAGGCGCCGAGTGGCCAGAGGTGGGACAAGACGCAGGTGTTCCACTCTGCCCCAGCTGCTCCGGGCCTCTAGTATAAAATATAATATATGTAATAATATGTATAATATATAATATATATTTAAATTGGGGGGGGGGAGAGAGAGAGATGAATTTATTCCACTTACTCATGCATTCATTGGTTGATTCTTGAATGGGCCCTGATAGGGGATCAAACCTGCAACCTTGGCTTACCAACTGAGCCACCCGGCCAGGGCCATGACTGGGCTTTCTTTGCCTCCTACCGAGGGCTGGACATTCCAGTCAGGCTTTCTCTCCTTCTAAACACAAAAGCCTCCTCCTCCCACATCTAAGACTACCTCTGAAGGCACCCACGGTGTAAAGGAGAGAACACGACCGCGCGTGAGACCACCGAAGGAAGGGAGGGTGGGCTGGGGATCAGTGGGGTCCCGAGGGAAGAGGTAGAGGAGGAATGGGGACACATTCCCAGGATGGCCTGGGGAGAGACGTCATCTCAGGACTTATAAAATAATTGCAGAAAGCAGAAACCGGTGTGGCTCAGTGGATGGAGCATTGGCCTGCAGACTGAAGGGTCCCGGGTTCGATTCTGGTCAAGGGCATGTACCTTGGTTGTGGGCACATCCCCAGTGGGGGGGGGGGGGCGTGCAGGAGGCAGCTGATGGATGTTTCTCTCTCATCGATGTTTCTAACTCTCAATCTCTCTTCCTCTCTGTACAAAATCAATAAAATATATTAAAATAAATAAAAAATTGCAGAAAGATGCATTAAAGACATGAATGAACATTCGTGTTAGAGAGACCGGGATGAAGAGTAGGACTGTGGAGCGGTGCAGCCGGAGCCAAGCAGCAGCGGAGACGACAGTGGAGACAGCGGAGCCGACGCGCACCGGCAGGTGCTGGGGACCCTGACGCCGCCTCCGAGCTGAGCGCGATGGAACCCGCGGGGGCGGCCTGGTTGCCAGAGGGACGCCAGGGGAGCCGCGCAGAAGCCCGTAGGGACCCCCCACCTCGTAGGAGCCCCCTGTAAGAAGCCCCCGGTGATCGGGGCGCCCCGGGGAGGGCGCAGGGCTATGGACCGAGACCCGGCCTGGCCCGCGTGCTCGCCGCGCCCCCGGGCCGTGGCCATGGCTGGCGCGGGCTCGCTGGCCCTGTACATGTTGGCCGTGCCGGGCAACGTGCTGGTGTGCCGGGACGTGTGACTCAACAGCAACCTGCAGAGGGTCACCAACTTCTTCGTGGCGTCGCTGGCGGCGGCCGACATCGCCGTGGGCGTGCTGGCCCCATCCCCTTCGCCATCACCATCAGCCGGGGCTTCTGCGCCGCGGGCCACAGCTGCCTCTTCCTGGCCTGCTGCGTGCTGGCGCGCACGCGGAGCTCCATCTCCAGCCCCATCGCCATGGACCGCCCCATCGCCACCCGCCTCCCCCTCCGGCACCACGGGCTGGTGGCGGGCGCCTGGGCAGAGGGCGTCATCGCCGTGTGCTGGGTGATGGGTGCTGTCCTTCGCCATCGGCCTGACGCCCACGCTGGGCTGGAACCGGAGGCGCGCAACGGGGTCTGTGACCACAACGTCTTCGCCCGGGTGCCGGGTCCGCTGCTGCTCACGCTGGGCGTCTCTGTGCATCTTCCTGGCGGCGCGGCAGCGGCTCAAGCAGATGGATGCGCAGCTACTGCCCCTGCTGGCGGGCTCGCTCCGCGCTGCAGAAGGGGAGGGTAGGGAGATCTGGGGGAGATGAGAGATCCACCGAAGGACTTGTATGCGTGCATAAAAGCATGACCAATGGACGCAAAACTCTGAGGAGGGAGGGCATGTATGGGAGGGTGGCAATGATATTTGTACACAGATAATAATTTTATATATATATATATATATATATATATATATATATATATATATATATAAATATATATATATATATATTATTGATTTTTTACAGAGTGGAAGAGAGAGGGATAGAGAGTTAGAAACATTGATGAGAGAGAAACACCGATCAGCTGCCTCCTGCACACCCCCCACTGGGGATGTGCCTGCAACCAAGGTACATGCCCTTGACAGGAATCGAACCTGGGACCTTCCAGTCCACAGGCCAATGCTCTATCCACTGAGCCAAACCGGCTTCGGCCACAGATAATAATTTAATAAAAAAAAAAAAAAGAAAGAAAAAAAAAAAGAAGGAGGTGCCCGCCGCCAAGTCGCTGGCCATCACCGAGGGGCTGTTCGCGCTGTGCTGGCTGCCGCTGCACATCATCAATGGCTTCACCACCTTCTTCTTTCTTCTTTCTTCTTTCTTTCTTCTTCTTCTTCTTCTTTTTCTTCTTCTTCTTCTTCTTCTTCTTCTTCTTCTTCTTCTTCTTCTTCTTCTTCTTCTTCCTCTTCTTCTTCTTCTTCTTCTTCTTCTTCTTCTTCTTCTTCTTCTTCCTCTTCTTCCTCCTCCTCCTCCTCCTCCTCCTCCTCCTCCTCCTCCTCCTCCTCCTCCTCCTTTCTGGGCCAACAGTTCCTTTGAGTCCCAATTTCAATGTTTCACCTTCTGCCCGTAGTGCCGCCACGCGCCGCCCTGGCTCACGTGCCTGGCCATCACCCTGTCCCACTCCAGCTCCACGGTAACCCCTTCATCCGCGCCTACCGCATCCGCGAGGTCCGCCAGACCCTCCGCCGCCGCATCCTCCACATCACGTGCTGCGGCGGCGGGACCCCTTCAAGGCGGCGGGGCTGGGGCGAGCAGATCAGCCCGGGTTCGATTCCGGTCAGGGGCATGTAGCTTGGTTGCGAGCACATCCCCAGTGGGGGGTGTGCAGGAGGCAGCTGATGGATGTTTCTCTCTCATTGATGTTTCTAGCTCTCTATTCCTCTCCCTTCCTCTCTGTAAAAAAAATCAATAAAGTGTATTTTATTTATTTAAAAATATTTTATAATAAATAACTAAATAAAATGTATTTTATTTATTTATTTATTTTAAAAATATATTTTATTGATTTTTTTTACAGAGAGAAAGGGAGAGAGATAGAGAGCTAGAAACGTCGATGAGATGAAAGAGAATCGACCAGCTGCCTCTTGCACACCCCCTACTGGGGATGTGCCCGCAACCAAGGTACATGCCCGTGACCGGAATCGAACCTGGAACCCTTCAGTCCGCAGACGGACGCTCTGGCCACTGAGCCAAACCGGTTTTGGCTAAAATATAGTTTTTAAAGAAAGAACAGCACTCACGCCAGCCTCTCCCGCTGGGCCTCGGCCAGGAAAGAGGCCTCCATGTCCTCCAGGCGCATCCTTCGTATCAACAGCGTCTTCAGCCTCAGGTTGTGTGAGAGGTCCCTGGCTAACTCCAGCAAACCTCCCGGGGCGAACCAGCAGTCTTCCAACCTGCGGGGCCACACGGAACGCCGGGACTCAGCTCCCCATGGAGCACGGCGCCCACAGAGTCCCCTCCACCTCCCCCCGCAGAGCAGCTCGGGGTCACCTGCACCTTCCCCCGCCCGGGACCCTGGAGACGAGTTATCAGCAGAAAGCGATGTGTGTTTGAGGCCGACACTAGCTCTCCAACCATTTGCTCTAAAGATAGAGTCTGAGCCGAAACCGGTGTGGCTCAGTGGATAGAGCTTCGGCCTGCGGACTGAGGGGTCCTGGGTTCGATTCTGGTCAAGGACATGTACTTTGGTTGCGGGCACATCCCCAGTAGGGGGTGTGCAGGAGGCAGCTGATCGATGTTTCTCTCTCATTGATGTTTCTAACTCTCTACCCCTCTCCTTTCCTCTTTGAAATGTTCATCATTGTCCTGTTGACGTTTGGCTCTGTGGACTCATGAGTTTGCCAACCACTGGCCTAGGGTATTACCACCTCATTGTCCTTTTCCAGCTGCAGGAAATGTTGGACCGGAGGCCAGAAGGGTGGTTACTGGGAATGGGGGGGTGGGGAGATGATCATCGAAGGGCACAACCTTGCAGGTGTGAGATGGATCAGTTCTTGGGGGATCCGATGCCCCCTTCAGGGATGATAGTTCACACCGTTATCTGCGTGAGAAGCTTTTGTTCCTCACTGCCCACCAGACACAGTGAGAGGGAACCCCCTGCGTACACCCTGACCAACCGACCAACCGGGAATCGAACCCCTAACCTTCTGGTGCATGGATGAGACGACACCCCAGCTCACCGAGCATGAGGAATCACCATTTTGGTGACTCTCTGAGGGGACGGGTGTTACAGCAGAATGCACCGTGTGCCCCTCGAGGTGGCCCCGGGGGACCAGGCTGGGGGCGCTCACCTCAGGGTGTGCAGTCTGCAGCCGGGGCTGTCCAGGGCGGCGGCCAGGGCCTGCACGGCGTCCAGCTCCACGACGCTGTTGATCAGGGACAGGGCCTCCAGGTTCTGCTGGGACAGCTCCGAGCAGAGCTCCTCCCACCAGCAGAGGCGCCAGTTGGTGCCTTCCGGTCTGTGTGGGCGGGAGGGATGTGGGGGCGGCGTTAGGGGGGACACTGGAGAAAGTGGGCCAGTCAACTCCCACCCTAGTGACCATCGCAGACCCCGTCGTGAGGCCAGTAGGACTCCCCCTAAAGAGAAAGGCCCAGCCCTAACTGGTGTGGCTCAGTGGATGGAGTGTCAGTCTGAGGACTGAAGGGTCCCACGTTCAGTTCCGGTCAAGGGCATGTACCTTGGTTGTAGGCACATTCCCCAGTAGGAGCTGTGCAGGAGGCAGCTGCTGGATGTTTCTCTCTCATCGGTGTTTCTAACTCTCTCTCCCTCTCCCTCTCCCTTCCTCTTTGTAAAAGAAAAAAATCAATATAATATAAAATAATATAATATAACATAATAAAAATTTAAAAAATTTTTAGGAAAAAAAAAAAGACCAGAGAACCAATACAGGTTTCTCAGCATTTTACAGGAAGATCAAGGCCTCCACTAACCCTAACCCTCCTCCCTAACCCTAACCCTAACCCTAACCCTCCTTCCCTAACTCTAACCCTAACCCTCCTCCCCTAACCCTAACCCTAACCCTAACCTTAACCCTCCTTCCCTAACCCTAACCCTAACCCTCCTCCCCTAACTCTAACCCTAATCCTAACCCTAACCCTCCTCCCTAACCCTAACCCTAACCCACCTCCCCTAACCCTAACCCTAACCCTCCTCCCCTAACCCTAACCCTCCTCCCTAACCCTAACCCTAACCTTAACCTTCCTCCCTTAACCCAAACCCTAACCCTCCTTCCCTAACTCTAACCCTAACCATATCCCTAACCCTAACCCTCCTTCCCTAACCCTCCTCCCCTAACCCAAACCCTAACCCTCCTTCCCTAACTCTAACCCTAACCCTAACCCTCCTTCCCTAACCCTCCTCCCCTAACCCTAACCTTAACCCTCCTCCCCTAACTCTAACCCTAACCCTAACCCTAACCCTAACCCTCCTCCCTAACCTTAACCCTAACCCTAACCCTCCTCCCCTAACCCTAACCCTAACCCTAACCCTCCTTCCCTAACTCTAACCCTAACCCTAACCCTAACCTTAACCCTCCTCCCCTAACTCTAACCCTAACCCTAACCCTAACCCTCCGCCCTAGCTCTAACCCTAACCCTCCTCTCTAACCCTAACCCTAACCCTCCTTCCCTAACCCTAACCCTAACCCTCCTCCCCTAACCCTAACCCTCCTCGCCTAACCCTAACCTTCCTTCCCTAACCCTAAGCCCAGCCGCCCCAGGCCAGGTGCACGGGGTCCCGGGGAGGGCGGGCTGGGGCGCTCACATCTCCTTGCAGATGCTCAGGGTGAGGACCAGCTGCAGCTCGCGCAGGTCGGGGCAGGAGTGGAGGCAGAAGGCGCTGGCCTGCAGGTCCCGGTGCTTGGCCACCACCAGCAAGGCGGCCCGGCAGCCGCGCAGCGCCCACGCCGGGAGCGCGTCCCCCCGCGCCTGCTGCAGGCAGTGGAAGAGGGGCGGCAGCCCGTAGTGCCGGGAGGACGCGCGCTCCCCCCAGTGCGCCGCCGCGGCCAGCGCCTCCGGGTTCCCCGCGGACAGCTGGCAGCCGAAGGCCCGCTCCACGGCCGGGGCGCACGCCGCGTGGAACAGCCCACAGAAGAGGAGCGCCACGGACACCAGGCCGTCCCTCCGCCGCCGGCCCGGCTCCCCCACCAGGCGCCCCAGGCGCGCCGCGTCCAGCACCTGGAAGTCAGGGTCCCGCCCCGGGAAGCGAAGCGCGTGCCACAGCGCCGCGAAGAACTCCTGGAAGCCCGGCAGGGCGAAGGCGCAGCGGCGGCCCCGGCCCTCAGCGCCCCGCGCCGCCTCCCTCAGGACCCGTGCGCGCAAAAGCGCATCCACCGCGGCGGGGTGCAGCCGCGAGTGTGCCAGCTCCTGCTCCCCGAACACCCAGCGCGCTCTCCACGCGCCCTCGGCCGCCAGGGCGCACACCGCCTGCAGGGTCTCCTGGAGAGGGGCCCCAGGGACCTCTCCGACAGCGCCCACGAAGGCGCGCGACAGGTGCCGGGCGAACAGGGCGGCGGCATTGGGGAAGGTGGAGAAGAGGTCCTCGCCCCGCTCCGCCGGCCCCCGGAGGCACGAGCAGACCAGCCAGCACACGGCTGGCGCCTGGCACATGGAGGCGAGGACGGCGCTGCCCCGCAGGAAGTCCACCGCCGCCTCGGCCGCTGCCCCCCGGCCCCCAAAGTACGTCCGGAGGTAGCGGGTCCTCTCCGGGGCGGTGAACCCTGAGAGCGTGAGGACAGAGGGACAGTGCAGCAGCGGCCGGAGGGCCCTCCAGGAGGAGGGGCGCAGCAGCAGCAGCAGCGAGGCCCGGGGCAGCAGCCTACCACTCAGCAGGCCGGCCAGCAGCACGGGCGCCGGGAGTTTGCGCCTCCAGTCCTGGCGCCGGTGCCTGCGCGCGCGCGGGAGGGGCAGCCCCAGCTCCTCGAACCCGTCCAGGACGAGCAGCAGCTGCTCCGGCCGGGCCAGCGCCGCGGCGGCCAGCGCCGCGGCCCACGGCCCCTGGGCGGACAGCAGGTCGGCCAGGCTCAGCTCCCCGGCGCTGGCCGCGCGGCCGCAGTGGACGTAGAAGGCGCACCAGGCCGTGTGTGCGTAGAAGGCTCGCCGGGCCCACACGCGCATCAGCCGGCGCGCCAGCGTGGTCTTCCCCGCGCCCGCCGTGCCGCGCAGGACCGCCATGCGCGGCGGCCGGCCTTGGGGCCTGCGGGGCAGGAACAGGTAGGTCAGGAGCTGCCAGTGCCGGGGGAGGTCCTGGTGGAAGAAGTCCGCCTGATCCTCTGGCCACGCCAGGCCGTCCTCCGGGGCCGAGAAGTGGTCCAGCACCTGCTGCCGGTAGTCCTGGACCTCAGCTGGGGGGGGGGGGGAGTAGAGAGAGAGAGAGAGAGAGAGAGAGAGAAACAGACACACACACAGAGAAACAGAGAGGGGGGGGGAGGAGAGAGAGAGAGAGAGAGAGAGAGAGAGAGAGAGAGAGGAGAGATCATCATAAGAAGGAATCCAGCAACAAGCAGAGAGCAGCCTGGAGATGAACAGCAAGCCCAGCCCACATTTATTAATTTTAAAACATGCACCGAAACTAGTTTGGCTCAGTGGATGGAGAGTCGGCCTGCGGACTCAAGGGTCCCGGGTTCGATTCCGGTCAAAGGCATGTACCCTGGTTGCGGGCACATCCCCAATGGGAGGTGTGCAGGAGGCAGCTGATCCATGTTTCTCTCTCATTGATGTTTCTAACTCTCTCTCCCTTCCTCTCTGTAAAAAATCAGTAAAATATATATTTTTAAAAAAAGGAGAAAGAAACACCAAATCCGTAGACCACCCCCTGGCCTTAGGAATGACCCGTAGCCTGTCTCCCGCAGCGCCTGCTCCGCCCCCGGCACGTACCCGGGTCTTCCTCCTCCAGGGTCCTCTGGGCTGCTCCTGGGAGAGGGTCCCGGGGCTCCGGGCGGGGCTCCAGGTGAGGCAGGAGCTCTGCGATGGACCAGAGGACAGGCTGCCCCGTGGGAACAGGAGCGACGTGCCTCCCCGCCCCCACTAGCTGTGGCCACGCCCTCCCAGGATAGCTGTGGCCACGCCCTCAGGGATAGCTGTGGCCATGCCCTCAGGGATAGCTGTGGCCTCGCCCTCAGGGACCTCCCACCCCTGTGCAAGGAGAAGAGCGCTAACTGGACCCATCAGGATGCCAGGGAGAGAGGAGGCGGTGCCATGCCCTTACACTCTTGACCAGAAAATGAACCCTTGACCCTTCTGAGTGGGACCACACTCTCACCACTGAGACACACCAGTCAGGGCAGGTTCTTTCATTAAATAGGCTAATAGTGCTGAATCCGGTGTGGCTCAGTGGATAGAGCCTCGGCCTGAGGACTGAAAGGTCCTGGGTTCGATTCTGTCAAGGGCATGCACATCCCTGGTAGGGGGTGTGCAGGAGTGCAGGAGGCAGCTGATGGATGTTTCTCTCATCGATGTTTCTAACTCTCTATCCCTCTCTCTTCCTCTCTGTAAAAAAAAAAAAAAAAAAAATCAATAAAACATATATTTAAAAAATATGCTAATAGGATAGTCTTCGCCTTTTGGGGGCAGCGCCACCCTCTCCCCCCGCTGTTTGCCCCCGTGTTCAGGGGGCCGGGAAAGCACGTGGTTGGCCAGCACCCAAGCCCGTCCCTGACCAGACCCTAGAGCACCGCCCACCTTGCAGCTCCCTCCGCGTCCGGAGGCACAGCCGGCTCCTGCCCATCTGGGCGAGGATGCGATGGGCCACGTCCCAGGCCAGGCGGCCGGGGAAGCGCTCCGTCAGCAGGTGGACCAGCTCGCCCCACCGGGCCGTCCTCACCTGGTCCCGGGTGACCCGGGCGGCGCCCGCGCGGGGCGGCTCCCGCACTAAGAGCTGCTTGAAGGTGTCCAGCTCCTCCGCGCTCAGGTAGAGCAGGTACCGCATGACCCCGCTTTTGAAAGGGGTGGTGAAGGAGGGCAGGGACTTCCAGGAGGAGAAGGAACAGGAGGAAGAGGAGGAGGAGGAGGGAGAGGAAGAAGGGGAGGAGGAGGAGGAGGAGATAGAGGAGGAAGGGGAGGGGGAGATAGAGGAGGAGGAGGTGGAGGAGGACGAGGAGTCAGAATCCATCTTCATTCAAGTCTGAGAACCTCAGGCACCGCCGATAAGCACGACCCATCCATCAGAAGAGAGAGAGAGAGAGCGAGAGAGAGAGAGAGAGAGAGAGAGAGAGAGAGAGCCAGCAGACGAGACCTGTGGAGACAGAAGATGGTGAGAATATGAGAAATGTGAGAAACTGTGCCCTTGACTGGAAATCGAACCCAGAACCCTTGAGTCCACAGGCTGACACTCTAGCCACTGAGCCTACCTGGCTAGGGCATCCCCATTGATGTTTGGAGAGAGTGGGAGGGAGAGAGGGAAGGGGAAGAGAGTGAAGACGGGGAGCAGGTGCTGGCGAGGGTGCGGGGAAGAGGGAGCCCTCAGTGTGCTGGGGATGGGAACGCAGACCAGAGCGGCCAATGTGGAGAACAGTGTGGCGTGGCCGCTAAGAGGTACAAATGGGCGGTTCCTGCCATTGGCCAGCGATTCTGCTCCTGGAAATATAGCCTAAGACTGTGGTCGGCAAACTCATGAGTCAACAGAGCCAAATAGCAACAGGACGACGATTGAAATTTCTTTGGAGAGCCACATTTTAAAAACGTAAACTTCTTCTAACGCCACTTCTTCCAAATAGACTCACCCAGGGCATGGTCTATTTTGTGGAAGAGCCACCCTCAAGGGGCCACAGAGCCGCGTGTGGCTCGAGAGCTGCAGTTTGCCGACCACGGGCCTAAGAATCCCGAAGCACCATTCAGAAAGAACGTACTGGCATGCACCCCTGTGTGCACAGCAGCATTGTGTAGAGAAGCCAAGATCCGGGAACAGCCCAAGTGCCCATCTGTAGGTCAGTGGATAAAAAAAGCTGTGGAACAGCCCTGGCCAGCTCGGCTCAGTGGATAGAGCGTCAGCCTGCGGACTGAAGGGTCCCAGGTTCAATTCCGGTCAAGGGCACATGTCCGGGTTGCTGGCTCATCCCCGGTAGGGGGCGTGCAGGAGGCAGCCTACCCATGATTCTCTCTCCTCACTGATGTTTCTGTCTATCTCTCCTTTTCTCTTCCTCTCTGAAATCAATCAAGAAATATATATTAGCAGAAACCGGTTTGGCTCAGTGAATAGAACGTCAGCCTGCGGACTGAAGGGTTCCGAGTTCCATTCCGGTCAAGGGCATGGGCCTTGGTTGCAGGCACATACCCGGTAGGGGGTGTGCAAGAGGCAGCTGATTGATGATTCTCTCTCATCGATGTTTCTAACTCTCTACCCCTCTCCCTTCCTCTCTGTAGAAAATCAATAAAATATATTTATTTTAAAAAAAGAACCCCCCAAACCCCACTCACCCTGAAGGGAGTTGGGCTTCCTGGCTCCTTCTGTTACATGCACCTCGGGAAGCAGGAAGGAAAAGCACTCCTGGGCCCTGTGGGCCTCCTATATGGGCGGAGGCCCCTTCCCATTGGCTGGGCCCGGCCTGGCCCCTCCTCCGCTGTGCGCAGGTTTGGAAGCTTAGCCTGGGGGGCAGGGGGGGAGGGGCTCTCCGGCTGTTCCCACAGGTGCTGCGCTTGTGTGAAGGAAGCCTGTCCGTCCCACCCGCCGGCCGGCCAGCATCCTATTGACCATCAGAAGTCCTAAAGGAAGGGAGGGAGAGAGTGAGGCAGGGAGGGAGGGAGGAAGATAGAAAATGGAAAGAATACATTCCATTTTCTATCAGTTTGAGGCGCGTGGCCTGGTGGTCAGACAATCACTCCCCCCGAGAACCCACCTGACATCGTACACAGCGGTTACAATGTCATTGGCTCAATCCCCTGGAAAACAGGATGGCATTTCCTCAAAAAATTAAAAACGATGCCCTGACCGGTTTGGCTCAGTGGATGGAGCGTCGGCCTGCGGACTGAAGGGTCCCAGGTTTTATTCCGGTCAAGGGCATGTACCTTGGTTGCGGGCACATCCCCAGTGGGGGGTGTGCAGGAGGCGGCTGATGGATGTTTCTCTCTCATCGATGTGTCTAACTCTCTATCCCTTTCCCTTCCTCTCTGTAAAAAATTCAATAAGATATGTATTTTTTTTTTTTTTAAATGAGAAGTATCACATAACCCAGCGATTCCACTTCTGGGTCTTTATCTGGGAAGAAATCAAAGACGTACGGTATGCATTCTCTCTAATTCTTTTTTTAATATATTTTTTTCTCATTTCTTTTTTTAAATATATTTTATTGATTTTTTACAGAGAGGAAGGGAGAGGGATAGAGAGTTAGAAACATTGATAAGAGAGAAACATCCATCAGCTGCCTCCTGCACACCTCCTACTGGGCATGTGCCTGCAACCAAGGTACATGCCCCTGACCGGAATTGAACCTGGGACCCTTCAGTCTGCAGGTCGACGCTCTGTCCACTGAGCCACACCGGTTTCGGCTGGTTTTAATTAGAAACCCATTTCTACTCCCCCTCCGGGCTAGCGATGACTGACACCTGGAGGAGAAGGGGTCAGAGATAACACGCAACAGTTGGGTCTCCGAGGTTTCTCAGCCAATCAGGGCCTGCTATTCTGCGCCCACCCACGGGGGGCGGGAGGAGAGCCACCAATCAGCGGGGCCCACGGGCCGACCTGGGAGGAGGCTGAGGTCGACCAGAAGGCCAGTCCCAGGCTGGGGTCGGAGTAGAGCGGATCTCTTCTCCGAGTTCCCGAGATTAGCCGTCTGACTGGTGTGTGATGGCTCCTCTCTCTTCTGTTCCACACCCTTCCCAAACCTGGTGTCCCTCCCCGTCTGAGACCCTGCTGGCATTTCCTTTTATAAAAATATATTTTATTGATTTTTCAATGAGAGAAAGAGAGAGGGATAGAGAGTTAGAAACATTGATGAGAGAGAATCATCCATCAGCTGCCTCCTGCACACCTCCCACTGGGGATGTGCCTGCAACCAAGGTACATGCCCTTGACCGGAATCGAACCTGGGACCCTTCAGTAGGCAGGCCGACGTTCTATCCACTGAGCAACACTGGTTTCGGCCATTTCCTTTTTTAATACTCACTAGGGGATGTTTTTGTTGGTTTTGAGAGAGAGGAAGGGAGAGAGAGAGAGCCGGGGCGGGGGGGGGGGAGGGAGAGAGAGAGAAAGAGAGAGAGAGGAGAGAGAACCATTGATTTGTTGTCCCACTCATTCATGGATTCATTGGTTGATTCTTTTTTCCCTTTTTAATCCTCACCTGAGGGTAATTTTTCATTGACTTTTAGAGCGAGTGGAAGAGAGGTGGAAAGACAGAGAGAAATATCGATGTGAGAGAAACACATCCATTGGTTGCCTCCTGCACGTGCCCCAACCAGGGGCCAGGCCAGGGAGGAACCTGCAACTCTGGTCGGTGCCCTTGACCGGAATCGAACCCGGGACACTTTGGTCTACAGGTGGATGCTCTATCCACTGAGCAAACTAGCCAGGGAGAGGCTATATTTCGATTAATTTTTAGGGAGAGGGAGAGAGGGAGAGAGAAGCAGCATTGATGTGTTGTTCCACTCATTCGTGCATCCATCGGTTGATTCTTGTGTGTGCTCTGACCTGGGATCAAACCCACAACCTCGGCATATGGAGGACGATGTTCCAGGCCAGTGGTCGGCAAACCGTGGCTCGCGAGCCACCTGCGGCTCTTTGGCCCCTTGAGGGTGGCTCTTCCACAAAATACCACGGCCTGGGCGAGTCTGTGTTGAAGAAGTGACGTTAGAAGAATTTAAGTTTAAAAAAATGTGGCTCTCCAAAGAAATGTCCATTGTTGTGCTGTTGCTATTTGGCTCTGTGGACCAATGAGTTTGCCAACCACTGGCCTAACCAATGAGCTACCCGGCCAGGGCCAGGCTTACGGTTCTCTCTCTTCCTCCGTGCAGGTGCTGCTTGTCCTGAGGACGATGGCCCGTTTGACAAGCTGCTCTCTCACCTGCGGCGCCTGGACCGGTACCAGCTGGAGGGCTTCAAGCTGGGCCTCCGGTCCCCGCGGCTGCTGCCCAAGGGCTCCCCGCAGGTCCCCTGGGCCAGCCTGAAGGCCGCGGGCCCCGCGGAGCTGCTGTGGCTGCTGAGGGCACACTTTCCGGGCCCGCGGGCGTGGGACGTGGCCCTCCGGGTCTCCGAGGACCTGGGGCTGACCGCCCTCTGCGGGGACCTGAGGGCCCAGGTGGACGGTGAGGAGTGGGGCCGGAGGCCTGGGGGCACGGGGTGGGGGAACCGTGGGGAGGATGGGGGACCGAGGGGATGGGGGAGGGGACATGGAGGGACATGAGGGGCCCATGAGGGATGGGGACTTGGGGAGGCTCGGGGGTCATGCGGGATGGCTGACTGAGGGGATGGGGATGTGATAGGGCTTAGGGGGCCATGGGGGATGGGGACATGGGGGGGATAGAAGCAAGGATGTTGCTGCTGGGCTTAAATTTTTTATTTTATTTTTATTTTTTTATTTTTTAAAATATATTTTTATTTATTTTTTGCAGAGAGGAAGAGAGATGGATAGAGAGCTAGAAACATCAATGAGAGAGAAACATCCCCCAGCTGCCTCCTGTACACCCCCTACTGGGGATGTACCTGCAACCAAGGTACATGCCCTTGACCGGAATCGAACCTGGGACCCTTCCATCCGCAGGCCAATGCTCTATCCACGGAGCCACACGGGTTTTGGCTGAATTTTTTTTTTTTTTAAATAAAATCTTTCCCCTAACCAGTTTGGCTCAGTGGATAGAGCATCGACCTGAGGACTAAAGGGTCCCAGGTTCCTTTCTGGCCAAGGGCATGGACCTTGGTTGTGGGCATATCAAGTGTGCAAGAGGCAGCTAATCGATGATTCTCTCCCATCGATGTTTCTAGCTCTCTATCCCTCATCCTCTCTGTAAAAAAAAAATCAATAAAACATATTTTAAATTAATTAATTAATTAATTTAAAAAAGAGACTTGGAGGTGAGGGAGAAAGCCAAGGGATACCTGGGGGAAGGGCCGGACCCCAGTTCCAGAGGTGGGGCGGGGATTGAGGGGTTGTGTGGACTCTGCGACGTGGAGAACTTGCAGAGTTGTTGGGATGATGGAGCTGGGGGGGTGTGACTCCCTCAGTCGCCCCCAGGCTTGTCAGAGAGAGAGAGAGAGAGAGAGAGAGAGAGAGAGAGAGAGAGAGAGAGCGAGAGCGAGAGCGAGAGCGCGAGCTGGTCCTACGGAGGCACCCACCAGCTCCTTCTCCTTTCCGGCCCGGGTTCCTCACTCCCCATCACACGGCTCCTTCCAGAGATGGCTCAGGGCCCCCAAGGCCCAGGCGAAGAAGAACCGGAATCAGAACCAGAACCAGAACTGGAAGAGGCCCCCGCAGAACTATCAGGTGTGTGCTCGCGAGGTTACGATGATCGCAGGCAGGTGGCTGGATGGGACTTTTTACCGGGCCCACCTGGGCCGTTTTCCCTGAAGTTTTACCCAAAGGACAGTGTTCCAGAAACTACACCCTTCCCGTCTGCTCTTCTGTGTGTGTGTGTGTGTGTGTGTGTGTTTAATTTTTTAAAAAAAATATTGATTTTTCACAGAGAGGAAGAGAGTGGGATAGAGAGTTAGAAACATTGATGAGAGAGAAACATCGATCAGCTGCCTCCTGCATACCCCCCACTGGGGATGTGCCCACAACCAAGGTACATGCCCTTGATTGGAATTGAACCTGGGACCTTTCAGTCTGCAGGCTGATGCTCTATCCACTGAGCCAAACCGGTTTCAGCTAGATGTTTTTATTGATTTAAGAGAGAGAGAGAGAGAAAGAGAGAGAGAGAGAGAGAGAGAGGAGAGAGGAGAGAGGGGAGGGTAGAGGGAGAGAGAGAAACATCAATGAGAGAGAACCTCCGATTGGCTGCCTCATGCATGCCCCCTGCTGGGGATGGACACCCCCCCACACACACACACACACACACACAACCCAGGTATGTGTCCTGACTGGGAAGCAAACCAGAGACCGCTAAGTTGCCTGGTCAATGGGTCCAGCCCCTGAGCCACCCGGGCCAGGGCTCGATGACACATCCCTATCGAATGATTCCGGACGCTGAGACGTCTCCCGAGCATCACTGCCGTCTGACTGGCCGCCCTCGCTCAGTCCACAGGGGCCGGTACCGCGTGAGGCTGAAGGCGCAGCTGCTGGCCATGTGGGACGCCACCCCGTGGCCGGAAGACCACATCTACCTTCGGAACTTCCGGGAGCAGGAGCACCGGGCGCTGAGGCGCCTGCTGCTGCCCGGGGCGCCGGGCGCCCGGCCCCGCACGGTGGTGCTGCACGGCCCCGCCGGCGTGGGGAAGACCACGCTGGCCATGCAGGTGGCCCTGCACTGGGCCGAGGGCCTCCTCTTCCAGCGCAGCTTCGAGTTCGCCTTCTACATCAGCGGCCACCGCGCCCGGGACCCGGGGCCCACCACGCTGCTGGACCTGCTCTCCCGGGACTGGCCCGAGGCCCGGGTCCCCATCGAGCACGCCCTGGGCCGCCCCGAGCGGCTGCTGCTGGTCATCGACGGCCTGGAGGAGGTGGCCCTGCCCCCCGACGCCGCCCAACGCCCGCCCTGCACCGACCGGGACCGGCGGCTGCCGGCCGCCGCCATCCTCCTCCACCTGCTGAGGAAGGAGCTCCTGCCGGAGGCCGCCCTGCTGGTCACCACCCGGGACTGGCACCTGGAGGACCTCCGGGGGCTGTGCCCGCGCCCGCGGTGCCTGCCGGTGCCGGGGTTCACCGAGGAGGACCGCAGGGAGTACTTCTTCCGGTTCTTCCAGAACCAGAGGGAGGCCACTAAGGTAAGGAGACCGGACGCCCCAGTTTCTGACCATGTGTCCCGCGTCCCTCCCGCGGCATTTTACAAAAGTCCCGAGCCTAGACCGGTGTGGCTCAGTGGATAGAGCGTTGGTCTGCGGACTGAAAGATCCCAGGTTCGATTCCGGTCAAGGGCATGGACCTTGGTTGCGGGCACATCCCCAGTGGAGGGTGTGCAAGAGGCAGCTGATCGATGTCTCTCTCTCATCGATGTTTCTGACTCTCTATCCCTCTACCATCCTCTCTGTAAAAAAAAAAATCAATAAAATATATTTCAAAAATAAATAAATAAAGCCCCGATTTGTGGAAAGAATCCACAACACGCTAGGGAACAGTGGGAGACCAGACGCCCCGACTTCTAACCATGTGTCCCGCGTCCTACTTGTGGCATTTTAAACAAGTTCCGATTAAAAAAAAATAATAATTATATATATATATATATATATATATATATATATATATATAATTGATTTTGTACAGAGAGGAAGAGAGAGGGATAGAGAGTTAGAAACATCCATCAGCTGCCTCTTGCACACCTCCTACTGGGGATATGCCCGCAACCAAGGCACATGCCCTTGACCGGAATCGAACCCGGGACCTTTCTTTCAGTCCCCAAGCCGATGCTCTATCCACTGAGCCAAACCGGTTTCGGCAAAAGTCCCGATTTTTGGAAAGAATGCACGACAAGCCAGGGAACGGCAGGAGAACGGGAAGGGAATATTCGGTTTTCGGCGGCCACGTGGCTGTGTAGCCAGGATATGAGCTTTATATTATTTTTGTTATTTTTATTGATTTTTTTACAGAGAGGAAGAGAGAGGGATAGAGAGTTAGAAACATGGATGAGAGAGAATCATCCATCAGCTGCCTCCTGCACACCCCCTACTGGGGATGTGCCCATACCAAGGTCCATGCCCTTGACCAGAATCGAACCTGGGACCCTTCAGTCCCCAAGCCGACGCTCTATCCACTGAGCCACACCGGTTTCGGCACTATGAAAATTTTTGTGGCTCCCTATAGACCCAATTTTTTTTTAAACAATTTTTTAAAATATATTTTATTGATTTTTATACAGAGAGAAAGGGAGAGAGATAGAGAGTTAGAAACATGGATGAGAGAGAATCATCCATCAGCTGCCTCTTGCACACCCCCTACTGGGGATATGCCCACAACCAAGGTCCATGCCCTTGACCGGAATCGAACCCGGGACCCTTCAGTCCCCAAGCCGACGCTCTATCCATTGAGCCAAACCGGTCCCGGCTAGACCCAATTTTTAATCAAGAACCCCCTGCCCCTCAATGGTGTCCCGCTTTACCGTGTTAACATCTGGTCTCCTCACCCCAAGGTCTTGCAGTGGGTCGGGAAGAGTGAGGCCCTGTCCCTCGCCTGCCGCGCCCCCCTCGTGTGCTGGACCGTGTGCTCCTGCCTGCGGCCCCAGCTGGCCCGGTGTCCCTCCTTCTGGCTGGACGCCCAGACGCCCACCGGCCTGTACGCCTGCCTCTTCGCCGGCGTCGTCGAGGCGGCCGAGGGGAGCTGGTCGCAGCAGCGCTGGGCCGAGCAGTGGCAGGCGCTCTGCTCGCTGGCCGCCCGCGGGCTGTGGTCCTGCAGCTTCACCTTCTCCAAGGAGGAGGTGGCGAGCCGCCTGCGGGCATCCCTGGTCCGCGGCCTCCTCCGACGGGGCGTCCTTCGGGAGGTCGCCGACTGCGGGGACTGCCTGGCCTTCGCCCACCCCAGCTTCCAGGCCTTCCTGGCGGCCCTGTTCTACGCGCTCCGGGGCAAGGCCGGGGCCGTGGGCGGCCTCCCGAAGCCGCAGGAGCTGCGGGCGGTGCTGGCGGGCGCCCTGGTGGACGCCAGCCCCTACTGGCTGCAGACGGCCCTCTTCGCCTTCGGGCTCCTGAACCGGGACCTGGCCGGGCAGGTGGAGGGCGCGCTGCGCTGCCCGCTGGACCCCCGGGCCGCGGACGAGCTGTCGCAGTGGGCCGAGGAGCTGTCTGCAGCGGCCCAGGGCGGGGCCCCCTACGGCTTCCAGCTGCCGCCCTGGTTCCAGTGCCTGCAGGAGACGCGAGACGAGAGCCTGGCCGGGAAGCTGCTGGGCCACCTGCTGGAGGCTGACCTGGCAGTGGGCGACCTGCAGCTGCCAGCCGCCGCCTTCTGCCTGAAGCTCTGCCCGAGGCTGAGCAAGTTCCGGCTGTCCGTCAGCTGCATCGGCCTGCAGACCGAGCCGGCGGGCCCCGAGGACTGGGCAGGGTGAGTGACGCGAGCCCTCACACACTGGGTGTGTGATCCCCTGGGACTCTGGACATGAAAGTGTGTAGCCCCGCCCAAACCGGTTTGGCTCAGAGGATAGAGCGTTGGCCTGCGGACTGAAGGGTCCCGGGTTTGATTCCGGTCAAGGGCATGTACCTTGGTTGCAGGCACAGCCCCAGTGCAGGAGGCAGCTGGTCGATGTGTCTCTCCCATCGATGTTTCTAGCCCTCTATTCCTTTCCCTTCCTCTCTATAAAAAATCAATGAAATATATATATATTTTTAGAAAAGAAAAAGAAAATGTGTAGCCCGAATAGCATTCTTCCCAAAAATACATAGGCAATCCCACAATCCTCAAGGATTCTTGTCAGAGGAAAGCAACCTCTTAAGTGAGGAGAGGCGAAGCCGGGCGGGGGGAGGGGGGGGAAGGGGGGAGTTAACTCTTAAAAGTTCAGCCCTAACCAGTTTGGCTCAGTGGATAGAGTGTCAGCCTGAGCATTGAAGGGTCCCTGGTTCGATTCTGGTCAAGGGCATGGACCTTGCCTTCTGTTGAGTGAGTTCTGGGTGTCGGTTGAGGCCCATGGACTCACCAGCCTACTCGCGCTTGCTCTCTCTCTCCTCTCTCCCCCGCCCCTCTCTCATCCCCCCTCCCCCCTCACTCCCTCTCCCTCTCTCTCTCCCTCTCTCTCTCCCTCTCCCTCTCCTATCCCTCTCCCTCTCCTTCTCCCTCTCTCCCTCTCTCCCTCTCCCTCTCTCCCTCTCCCTCTCTCTCCCCCTCTCTCTCCCTCTTCCTCCCTCTCCCTCCCTCTCTCCCTCCCTGTCTCTCTCTCTCCCTCTCCCTTTCCCTCTCTCCCTCTCCCTCCCTCTCCCTCCTTCTCTCCCTCCCTGTCTCTCTCTCTCCCTCTCCCTTTCCCTCTCTCCCTCTCCCTCTCCCTCTCTCCCTCCCTGTCTCTCTCTCTCCCTCTCCCTTTCCCTCTCTCCCTCTCCCTCCTTCTCTCCCTCCCTGTCTCTCTCTCTCCCTCTCCCTCTCCCTCTCTCCCTCTCCCTCCCTGTCTCCCTCTCTCTTTCCCAGATTAAGGACCAGGCTCGCCGGCTCCAAGAAGCGCCAGTGGCAGGATGTGTGCTCTGTGTTCCACACCGGGCACGTGAGCGAGCTGGACCTGAGCGACAGCACGCTGAGCGCCGAGGCCATGAGGAGGCTCTGCTACGAGCTGAGGAACCCCCGGTGCAAGCTCCAGAAGCTGACGTAAGTGCGAGGCTTGCCGGGGAGCCTGCCGACCCCGGGCCCCTTCGGCCTGCAGGCTGGCTCTCCGTCCACTGAGCCACACCAGCTGGGGCTCAGTCTTATATTTTTTAAACACTATTTATTGGTTTGAGAGAGAAGTATCGATTTGCTGTTCTGCTTATTTATGCGTTCATCAACTGCTGCTTGTATGTGCCCTGACCAAGGACTCGAATCCACAACCTCAGCACATCGATGATGCTCCAACCCCTGAACTACCTGGCCAGGGCTGGCTCCTGATGTCATATGTCCAACTGAGTTTATTGTCTCTTTGGGGGGTATATCTTTATTTTTATTTATTTATTTTAAAATATGTTTTATTGATTTTTTTACAGAGAGGAAGGGAGAGGGATAGAGAGCTGGAAACATTGATGAGAGAGAAACATCAACCAGCTGCCTCCTGCACACCTCCCACTGGGGATGTGCCTGCAACCAAGGTTCATGCCTTTGACCAGAATAGAACATGGGACCCTTCAGTCTGCAGGCCGACGCTCTATCCACTGAGCCACACCGGTTTCGGCTGGGGGATATATATTTTAGATTGCCTCTTCAAGGGTTCAGTATCATGACTCAAAAATCAGATTTGGGGTTCATTTTATGCTTGTACACCCTGAGGGTATCTGTGTGAGTATGTATGATTGAAAGGGAAGACGAGGAAGAATGCCCCCCAACCCCAAGCTAGCCTTTTTTTTCTTTATTATCATTATTTTAATAATTATTGTTGAAAGTATTACATTTGCCCCTCTTTCCTACCCCCATGGACCCCCTCCAGCCCATCTCCTCACCCCAGGCCTTCACCACCCTATTGTCTGTATCCGTGGCTTATGCCTATATAAGGTCTTTGGTTGGCTACCTCTCACCCACCTCTGCACTCTGGTCCATGCTCCATGTCTCTGGATCCACTCCGTTCATCAGTTTGTTACTTAGATTCCACATGAGTGTGATCACGTGATACCTGTTGGGGGGCGGGGGGTGTTTCTCTCTCTTCCCATCCATCTCCATCACGGAAAAGGAAACAGGTTGCTGAGTGGAGGAGCTGGGGATTAAGAAATTAAAGAAAGAAAGAAAGAAAGCAGACACAGAAACAGATTCATAAAGCTGGGAGCCAGGTGGGCGCCATCCTCTCTGATGGAGAGGCAGTGAGCAGACGGCCCCTCCCAGCGCATTTATTTTATACCTCCAATACCAGGACGTTATCACCAACTTATTTGCATTCTTAAGTAGGCCCTAGCACGCCTGGACTTACATATCTAGTCCCGCCCCTGCCGACACCTGGGTTGA
This sequence comes from Pipistrellus hanaki, assembly GCF_964339955.1. Taxonomy (NCBI): domain Eukaryota; kingdom Metazoa; phylum Chordata; class Mammalia; order Chiroptera; family Vespertilionidae; genus Pipistrellus; species Pipistrellus hanaki. The sequence goes on along the minus strand of NC_140517.1, from coordinate 50,571,464 downwards.
TATGAAGGCCAAGCTCACAACATGTCCGCCATCTTGGGGAAACATGTTCTGGGGGCATGGCTCTGCCTACACCGTGAGTTCAACTGACGGTAATTAAGGAAAATTGCCTGTGTGCCTTCCCAGGTGGCCCTCTGCACCTTGTCTTTCTCTGACTGGCTTATTTCACTTAGTGTAATTCTCTCTGGATCCCTCCATGCTGTCTCCAAGGGTAAGATAAGCCCTAGCTGGTTTGGCTCAATGGATAGAGCATTGGCCTGCAGACTGAAGGGTCCCAGGTTCGATTCCAGCCAAGGGCATGTGCCTGGGTTGCGGGCACATCCCTAGAGGGGGGTGTGCAGGAGGCAGCGAATCAGTGATTCTCTCTCATGGCTGATGTTTCTCTCTCTCCCTCTCCCTTTCTCTCTGAAATCAATAATATATATATATATGTATATAATTTTTCTTTTTTTAAAATCATTTTTATTATTAAATTATTATCTGCGTACATATACCATTGCTCCCCCCTCCCATACATGTCCTCCCTCCCCAGAATTTTGTGTCCATTGGTTGTACTTATATAAAATATATATTTTTAAAATATATTGTTTAAAAAAGGGAAAGAGGGCCTCCTTTTCCACCGCTGCCTAGTATTCCACAGGGTGCATGCCCCACAGGAGTGAGCTCTCTCGGCACCTCTCCCCCACTCAGGTGCAGATCGATCACCCCGGTGCAGGTGCTGAAGGAACTGGTGCTGCTGCTGCACGGCAACAACCGGCTGACCCACCTCAACTTGAGCTCCAACACGCTGGGGTTCTCTCTGTCCACGCTGATCTTCAGGACCCTGAGGCACTCCGCCTGCAAACTCAAGTACCTGTGGTAAGCCTCTGGCCTCCCGGCAAGGCACGCCGGTGGGACCGGCCTGAGGCCGGGCCGGATGCTGCTCCCACGCGGGAAGGGAGCTGAGAGCTAACGCTGGCTCTGGGGTCAGCACTGCTGATGCTCTGGCTGCACCTCTGCTCCCGAGGGCCTAAGGGGGCTGGGACTTTGAGGTCCCAGGGGTTAGATTCCACAGAAGTAAGGCCACCCCTGGGCGTGAGGAGTCACTGGGAGAACGGAAGCCAGCGTGGCTGCCATAGATACGTAAGGAGATTAGCAGAGGGAAAAGGTACATGGGCGTGGAGCAGTGATTCTCAATGTATTTTATTTTTATTTTTTTATTCTTTCTTTCTTTATTTTTAAAATCTTGAATTTCATTTAGGCTGGGGATATTACACACTTAGCTTCTTAAGAAATTATATATATATATATATATATATATATATACATATAATTTAAATATATTTTATTGATTTTTTACAGAGAGGAAGGGAGAGGGATAGAGAGTTAGAAACATCGATGATAGAGAAACATCAGTCAGCTGCCTCTTGCATACCCCCTCTACTGGGGATGTGCCCACAACCAAGGTACATGCCCTTGGCCAGAATCGAACCTGGGACCTTTCAGTCCACAGGCCGATGTTCTATCCACTGAGCCAAAGCGGTTTCAGCTCGAGTCTCTTTGCATACAGTCCCAGAAGTGGCATTGCTGGGTCATCACAAGTTCATGTATAACAGAATCATCAGGAAGCTAAGCCAATGGACACAGACAACAGAGGGGGGGGGTGTGAGGGCATGCGTGGAGGAGGTGGAGGGGGGATAATGGGGGAATAAGGACACATAGGTAACACCCTGATCAATAAAGACAATCATGAGGGATGGGCGGGGAGATGGAGAGGGTGGAGTGCCACCACACAGATTCCTGGAGCACATCCTCTGAGCTCCAGCAGGTGGCGCCCGCGCTGAGGGGATGCTTGGCCCTGGACCACACTGAGGGGCTCTGACCCAGAAGGACCACCCGGCCCCGGGCGTGGGGGAAAGTCCGCCCGGGATCACCGCCCGCCCGGCCTCTCTGCAGGCTGGAGTCCTGCGGCGTCACGCCGGTGGCCTGCCGCAGCCTCTTCCTGGAGCTCAGCAAGAACGCCAGCCTGCGCTTCCTCAGCCTGGGCGACAACGACCTCTCCGGCCTGAAGGTGCAGAGCTTCCGGGGGCCCCTCGCCCGGGCCAAGTGCGCCCTCAAGGAGCTCTCGTGAGTCTCTCCCGGGTCCCAGCGCCTTCGGCAGGTGGCAGCGGCTGGGCGGGGATGTGCGTTTTATTTTATTATTTTATTTTAATTTTATATTATTTATTTATCATTTATTTTATTTTATTATTTTTATTTGTTATTTATTTTATTAATTTAATTTGTTTCATTTTATTGTTTAAAGGATTACAAAGAGTAGTACATATGTCTCCTTTTTTATTGATTTGAGAGAGAGAGAGAGAGAGAGAGAGGAACATTGATGGGAGAGCACAGTTTCGATCGGCTGCCTCCTGCACGCCCCCTACTGGGGATCCAGCCCACCACCTGGCCTGTGCCCTGGCATGGGTCAGGCTCGACCAATGAAGACACACTCCAGCCAGGGCTGTTCTCTTTTTCCACGGACGTGTAGAGAGCCAGAAAGAGAGAGAGAGAAACATCTATTTCTGTTGTTCCACGTACGGTGCATTCCTTGGTGGATGCCTACCTGTGTCCTGACCGGGGATCGAACCCACGGCCTCGGCACATCAGGATAATGCTCTAACCACCTGAGCTGCCGGCCAGGGCCTGTGAGGGTTGGGGCCCACCCAGGTGTGGCCCAGAGAGGGGCAGGTGAGGAGGAACGTGGGTGAGGCGGGGCGGGGTTCAGCCTGCACCCCCTCCCCCAGCCTGGAGCAGTGCGGCCTGTCGGGGGCCCATGAGGGTCGGGTTCCACCCAGGTGCGGCCCGATGAGGGGCAGGTTGAGAAGGAATGTGGAGGGGGGGGGGGCGGGGATTCAGCTTGCACCCCATCCCGCAGCCTGGAGCAGTGCGGCCTGTCGGGGGCCCGGGCGGAAGAGGTGGCCTCGGTTCTCTCCAGCTCCCAGCGGACGGCACGCCTGTGCCTGGCCTTCAACCAGCTCCAGGACGAGGGGCTGCGGTGGCTGTGCGCCTCCCTCCGCCAGCCCGGCTGCGCCCTGCGGAGGCTGGTGTGAGCTCCGGGGCCCCGGGTCTGAACACGACCCTCCGTGGGGGGAAGCGAGGGACAGTGGTTCCGTCCCTGAAACCCATGACGACTAGACTAGACATGAATTCATGCACCAGTGGGGTCCCTCGGCCTGGCCTGCGGAACCAGGCTGAAACTGGCTCTCTGACATCCCCTGAGGGGTCCCGGATTGTGAGAGGGTGCAGGCCTGGCCCAGGGATCCCACCTGGTGCACCATGGGGGCCCAGGAGGGACGGTGGGAGGGCTCCAGGGCGTTTCTGGCCATCTCGCTCAGTCCTGATTGGCTGGACCCCAGCAGCAAGCTAATCAACTGGTCCGAGTGTTTGCCCCCTGGTGGTCAGTGCACATCCTAGCGAGCATATCATTAGCATGTCACGTCTTGATTGGATGAACGGATGGCACTTAGCATTTTAAGCTTTTATTCTATGGGATTATTATTTTTTCTAACACTTAACACGGCGTCTACCTTCTTAGGCTAGTGGTCGGCAAACTCATTAGTCCACAGAGCCCGATGTCAACAAGACAACTATTGAAATTTCTTTGGAGAGCCACGTTTTTTACACAACTTCTTCTAACGCCACTTCTTCAACATAGACTCGCCCAGGCCGTGGTGTTTTGTGGAAGAGCCGCACTCAAGGGGCCAAAGAGCCGGATGTGGCTCTCGAGCTGCAGTTTTCTGATCACTGTCTTAGGCAGCTATTGAAATTTCTTTGGAGAGCCACAGAGACTTCAGAGAAGAAGGGAGAAAGAGAGAGAGAGAAACATCAATGATGAGAGAGAATCATTGACCGGTTGCCTCCTGCACGCCCCCCACTGGGGATGGAGCTCACAACCCAGGCCTGTGCCCTGGACCTGAACTTGAACCTTTGTCTCTCTCCACTGAGCCAAGCCTGCTAGGCCAGACTAGTTTATTTCTTTTTTCTTTTCTTAATCCTCACCTGAGGATATATATTTTCCCCCATTGATTTTTAGAAAGAGTGGAAGGGAGGAAGGGAAAGGGAGAGAGAGAGGGAGAGAAACATCGATGTGAGAGAGAGAGAGACATTGATTAGTTGCCTCCAGCATGCACCTGACCCAAGGTAGGTGCTCTTGACCAAGAATCAAACCTACGACTCTTCTAACCACCAGCCAGGGCAGGCGCATTCTGGCTGAGCTGAGGTCTGAGGCTGGAATAGGACAGGACCCGTCAGCACACAGACCCTCTTCATATCCCGGTTGGGGGGCAGGGAGACACCCCGAGGCCAGGGCTGAGCTGAGGTCTGAGGCTAGAATAGGACAGGACCCGTCAGCACACAGACCCTCCTCATATCCCAGGTGGGGGGCAGGGAGACACGTGGGGACCCCGAGGCCAGGGCAGCGGGGCTGGAGGCTGTACTTGGGCCTGGGGCGCGCCGGAACCTGAGCTGTGTCTGTCTGCGCCCCTCTCCACCCGCAGGCTCTGCTCCTGTGAGCTGGGCGTGCCCAGCGGCCAGCGCCTGGCGGACGCGCTCCTGCAGAACCAGGGCCTGACCCACCTGAGCCTGCGGAGGAACCGGCTGGGCGACGAGGGGGTGCGCGCCCTGAGCGAGGCGCTGGGCCACACGGACTGCAGCCTGCAGAGCCTGGAGTGAGTGTGCGCGGCTCGGCCTGTGAGGAACCCCGCCCTGCGCTCCGCCGCCACCTGCGCGCAGATGGGGGATCCTGGGCACCGGGGAGCCTCAGCTCGTGAGGGAGCCCACGGGGGTGTGCGGGGTGCAGAGTGGGAAGCGGGGTGACTGCTCAGTCCGCGCCCCCTGGGTCTGATGCCTACTGAGGCCTGGGGGAGCTCCGCGCAGAGCAGCGGGCGTGGCCGGGGTCCTTCCAGCCGGGGAGACAGTGATGCGGCTGGAGGGGTGGGTGCCTCAGGCAGAGTCTCGGGGAACAGCACCGGCGCCCCAGTAATTGCCCCCCCGTGGGTCCCTCAGCCAGGATGCATCACGCCCCCAACCCCCAGCGGTGCCAAGGCAGGGAAAGGCAATGCACCCCGGTGGGTCCCCGCAGGCCCTGAGCTCAGGGTTGTACTGGGCGCTGGTCCTGTGGATGCGCCTGCCTCGCCTATCCTGAGACCCCAGACATTCAGGAGGAAAGCAGCGGTTCATGTCTGGCTGGCATGGTTGATCGTGGACCTATGAACGTGGTCCTCCCTGCTCCATTAACCTCTTCCAGCCTGCTCCCTCCCCCCCCCCCCTTAAGGCCCTCCCCATCCTATTGTCTGTGTCCATGGGTTCAGTGGTTGAACGTGGACCTAGGAACCAGGAGGTCAAGATTGGATTCCGGGTCAGGGCACGTGCCCTGGTTGTGGGCTCCATTCCCAGAAGGGCGCGTCCATCACTTCATAGCCAATGGTTGACCGGTTGGCTGTCTGCCCCCTGGTGGTCAGTGCGCATCATAGCGAGCAATCCAGCAGCCTTTACATATCACTGTCATGTTGCGCTTTGATGGAACGGCCAACTGGTCAACCAGACACTTAGCACATTAGGCTTCTATTCTCTAGGATATTAAAAATCTCTTTGCTTGTAGATATTTTTCAGGTTTTTATTTTTAACTTTAGCTTTATTTTGACACTATCCCTCTCGTCCTTCTGCTCTCTCTTAACATCAATGGTTTTGTTTGTTAAACTCTAAAAATATATATAAATAAAAATTAAAAATTAAAATCAATGTGAAAAAAAAAATCCTTGGGTGAGGATTAACAACAACAACAACAAAAATCTTGCCCTAGCTGGTTTGGCTCAATGGATAGAGCATCAGCCTGCGGACTGAAGGGTCCCAGGTTCCAATCCGGCCAAGGGCACATGCCTGGGTTGCAGGCTTGATCCTCCAGTAGGGGGCGTGCAGGAGGCAGCCAATCAGTGATTCTCTCTCATCATTGATGTTTCTATCTCTCTCTTCCTCTTCCTTCCTCTCTAAAGTCAATAAAATATATTTTAAAATAAATAAATAAAAAGAAAATCTTGATTATTGAAAGTATTACGTAGGTCCTCCCTGCCCCATTAATCTCTTCCAGCTTGCTCCCCCAACCCCTCAGGCCCTCCCCATCCTATTGTCTGTGTCCATGGGTTATGCCCATAAGTATACAAGTTCACTGTTTGGTCTCTTCCCACTCACCCTCCTCTGCCTTCCCTCTAAGGTTCCACAGTCTGTTCTATGCTTCTATGTCTCTGGGTCTATTTTTTAAAAAAATCTATTTTATTGATTTTCCACAGGGAGTAAGGGAGAGGGACAGAGAGCTAGAAACATAGATGAGAGAGAAACATTGACCAGCTGCCTCCTGCACACCCCTCACTGGGGGGATGTGCCCGCAACCAAGGTACATGCCCTTAACCGGAATCAAACCTGGGACCCTACAGTCCGTAGGCTGATGCTCTATCCACTGAGCCACACCAGTTTTGGCATCTGAGTCTATTTTTTAAAAATGTATCTTTATTGATGTTAGAGAGGAAGGGAGAGGGGGAGAGAGAGACAGAAACATCAGTGATGAGGAGAGAATCATGAATCGGCTTCCCCCTGCACGCCCCCCACTGAGGATGGAGCCTGCAACCCTGGCCTGTGCCCGCCCGGGAATCGAACCGGGACCTCCTGGTTCATGGGTTGATGCTCCACCGCCGAGCCCCACCGGGCGGGCGCTGGATCCGTGTTTGATCTTCGGTGTATTTGGTGTGTTGTTGGGTCCCCATCCGAGGATGATGATGTGACCTGCACGTCTGTGTCCCGCAGTCTGTCGGAGTGCGCCTTCGGGGAGGAGGGCTGCTGGGTGCTGGCGGAGGCACTGGGGCGCAATGCCTGCCTGAAGGTGCTGGATGTCGGGGGAAACCGCATCGGGGACGCCGGAGGGAAGCGGCTGTTCGCGACTCTGAGACGGCCCGGCTGCATCCTGAACATGCTCGGGTGAGTGGGCTGGACCACGCTCCCTCCCTCCCTCCTGGAGGGGACAGACAGCACGTGGGCCTGAGAGGGCGGGAAGGGGAAGGGGAATGGGGAAGGACAACGTTCTTTTTTAATATATATTTTATTGACTTTTTTGTGATTGTTGGATCAATTTTATTTTTTTTAATATATTTTATTAAAAAATATTTTATTGTTTTTTACAGAGAGGAAGGGAGAAGGATAGAGAGTTAGAAACATTGATGAGAGAGAATCATTGATCAGCTGCCTCTTGCACACCCCCTACTGGGGATGTGCCCGCAACAATGGTACATGCCCTTGACCGGAATCAAACCCAGGACCCTTCAGCCCGCAGGCTCATGCTCTATCCACTGAGCCAAACCGGTATTGGCAAGACAAAGTTCTTTAAACATCTCCTTGCTGTCTATATACACTAGAGACCTGGTGCATGAATTTGTGCACCCGTGGGGTTCCTTGGCCTGGCCTACAGGATCAGGCCAAAACCAGCTCTCTGGTATCCCCCGAGGGGTCCTAGATTGTAAGAGGGTGGCAGACCAGGCCAAGGGACCCCACCGGTGCATGATCAGGGCCTGGGAGGGACGTGGGAGGGCTCCAGGGCATGTCCAGCCCATCTCACTCAGTTCCGATCAGCTGGACCCCAGCAGCAAGCTATCCTACCGGTTGAAGTATCTGCCCCCTGGTGGTCAGTGCACATTATAGCAAGCGGTTGAATAGCCTTAGCAAATCATTAGCATATTACACTTTATTGTTGTTTTTTTTAAAAACTTTTTAAAAAAATATATATTTTATTGATTTTGTACAGAGAAGAAGGGAGAGAGATAGAGAGCTAGAAACATTGATGAAAGAGAGTCATCGATCAGCTGCCTCCTGCACACCCCCCCCACTGGGGATGTGCTCGCAACCAAGGTACATGCCCTTGACCGGAATCGAACCTGGGACCCTTCAGTCCCCAAGCCAATGCTCTATCCATTGAGCCAAACCAGTTTCGGCAGCATATTACACTTTGATTGGTTGAACAGCCAACTGGTCAACCAGACACTTAGCATATTTGGCTTTTATCATATAGGATATTAAAAGATCTCTGCTTGTAGATGTTTTTCAGGTTTTCTTTTTTTTTAATTTTATTTTTATTTTGACACTATTACGGATGTCCCCATTTTGCCAACCTCCATGCAGCCCCTGCCCCCTCTCCCTCTGGCCCTCACCACACTGTAGTGTGTGTCTATGGGTTATGCATATATGTTTTTTGGCTAATCTTTTCACCTTCTTTCATCCAGTCTACATCCCCCTTCCCTCTGAAATCTGTCTGTCTGTCTCAGTGGTCGGCAAACTCATGAGTCAGCAGAGCCAAATATCAACAGTACAAGGATTGAAATTTCTTTTGAGAGCCACATTTTTTAAACTTAAACTTTAAAAAAAAAAGATAAATTGGAATGGCTTCTTTGTTTTATATATTTATTTTAAAAATATATTTTATTGATTTTTTTACAGAGAGGAAGGGAGAGGGATAGAGAGCTAGAAACATTGATGAGAGAGAATCATCGATCAGGTGCCTTTTGCACCCCCCCCCCCACTGGGGATGTGCCCGCAACCAAGGTACATGCCCTTGATTGGAACCAAACCCGGGACCCCTCAGTCCACAGGCCAATGCTCTATCCACTGAGCCAAACCGGTTTCGGCTAAACTTAAACTTTTAACCACTTCTTCAACATAGACTCACCCAGGCCGTGGTATTTTGTGGAAGAGCCACACTCAAGGGGCCAAAGAGCCGCATGTGGCTCGCCAGCCGCGGTTTGCTGACCACGGGTCTGTCTCACGCATCTGTGCCTCTGGTTCTGTTTTGTTCTTTAGACTCCACAAGTAAGTGAGGTCATATGGTATTGACCTTCCTCTGGCTGGCTTATTTCACGCAGCACAATATCCTCCGGGTCCATCCGTGCTGTCCCAAGGGATAAATGCTCCCTCCCTTTTCACGGCCGCGTAGAATTTCACCGTAGAGCCGTACCGCTTTCATTTCCGACTTCTCCATGTCGGAGAACCGCCACTCACCCTTCGCGCCCGCCCCACGCCAGGCTGGAGAGCTGCGGCCTGACCTCTGCCTGCTGCAAGGACCTCGCCTCGGCGCTCGGCGTCAGGAGGAGCCTGGTGAACCTGAACCTCCTGGGGAATGACCTGGGGCCCGAGGGCCTCGGCACGCTGTGGACGTCTCTGCAGAAACCCTCGTGCAAACTGGAGAAACTCGGGTAATGCCCCTGGCTTTTGCATCCCCCCCCCCTTGATGTGTGGGGAAGGGTTGGGTATTATATAGACACTAGGGACCCAGTGCACAGATTTGTGCGCCTTGAGAGGAACTGTGGGCTGTGAGGCTGTGGTGGGCACAGGGGTGGGTCTCAGCCCATCCTCTGTGCCCACACTCAGTCCCTCCCGCCGAGGCCCCCCGTCCCCTCTCTGCCGGCAGCCTCACTCCTGCCACTGCAGCTCCCACATGCTGATGGCTCAGAATGACTGGAGCTGGCAGGAGCAGTGGGTGCGAGTGGGGCCAGTGCCATTGGTGGGTGTGACAGCAGCTGCTGCCCCAATCGCCCCTCAGGAGCAGGGGGAGGTGGAGAAGCCCTCAGGGGAATCACTGCTGGCAGGAGCCACTGCTCGCATCTGCTGACGGCTCTGAGTGATTGGGACCCGGTAGGACCTCAGCGCAGGGAGCAAAGAATTTTCAGTGACCAGAGGCTCGCCCTGATGCCAGTGACCAGCATCCCACCTTGGTCTGGTGCCCCCGCTCACCCGTTCCACCCTCCTGCCACTGCCGATGCCCGTGATGGTCTGCGTGCATGCCCCCTGGTGGTTTGCACATGTCATAGCAACCTGCCGTTCAATTCCATTTATTCTATTTGCATATTAGGGTTTTATATATATAGATTGGATTTATTTATTTGTTTTAACTTTTTAAAAAAAATATATTTTTATTGTTGATGGTATTACAAAGATCTCTTGTTTTCCTCCCTCTTTTCTCTCCTTCTTCTCCTGCTCACTCCAGGTCTTCAGTGCCCAATTGTTCATGGGCTATGCATATCTATACTAATAAAAGGGTGATATACAATTAGACTGGGATACCTTCCAGATGTCCTTCCGGACAAAGCCATGGTGGCAGGGTCGAGGCAGAGGCGGTTAGGGGTGATCAAGCCAGGAGGGGAGGGCAATTGGGGCGATCAGGCTGACAGGGTGTGTGGGGGGCAGTTGAGGGCGATCAGGTTGGCAGGGGAGACAGTTGGGGGAGAACAGGCTGGCGGGGGGAGGCAGTTGGGATGAGCAGGCCAGCAGGCAGAGTGGTTAGGAGCTACCATGCGAGTGAGTGGTTAGGAGCCAGTGGTCCCGGCTTGTGAGGAGAAATGTCCGACTGCCAGACATCCCCTGAGGGGCCCCAGATTGGAGAGGATGTGATCGGAGAGGGAGCAGGCTGGGCTGAGGGACACCCCCACTCCCACCCCGGGCACGAATGTTGTGCACTGGGCCACTAGTGAATATATAAGTTGTTTGGTTTATCTCTTTTCATCTCCCCTCAACCCCCTCAACCCCACATCAAGGTATGTCAGTCTGTCCCATGCATCTCTGCTTTGGGTATTATTTATTTTTTAAAATGTATTTTTAGCTGGTTTGGCTCAGTGGATAGAGCATTGTCCTGCGGACTGAAGGGTCCTGGGTTCCATTCCAGTCAAGGGCACATGCAGGGTTGCAGGCTCCATCCCCAGTAGGGGGCGCGCAGGAGTCAGCCGATCCGTGATTCTCTCACCATTGATGTTTCTCTCTCACTTTCCCTCTCCCTTCCTCTCTCTGAAATCAATAAAAATAAATATATATAAAAAAACAAATGAAAACAAACAGGTGAGGTTTTGTATTTATCCCCTTAGCCAATCATCTCTTTAATTCTTTTTTTTTTTTTTTTTTTTTTGCTTGTTTTTTTGTTTTGTTTTTGTAGGCTGGAGAAAGACTTATACCGTCTCATAGAAGGGAAGTTGCAGGCATTACAGGAGAAGGGGAATTTCCTGAGAATCCTGTGCAAGTGGGATTTCAACGAGCCTGAAGATAAGTGGTGGTGGTGACCAAGGACGAGATGCCCCCCACTTTCCCATGGAAGGTTCCGGAACCCAACCACCAGGACATCCTCACTCATGTTTTATTGTTCAGGCGCCTCTGTTTGTGGGACGAAGGGGCTGTTGCCTCTATTGTTCTCCCACAGTGCTGTGGGCAGCATGTGAAAGACCCATCCTCCAGAATCCTCACCGAATATTGAATTTGACCTCGAGAGCCTGTGTTGTCTTTAAGTTTTTTGTTGTTGCTTCTTTATTTGGTGTAATGTTTGAAATTCTTGAATGTGTTGCAAAGATACAATAAAGCAAAGCATATAAAAATAGGTGGAGGAAGCCCAAAGCTTCATTTCTTGTGGACGGAGTGATGGTTAAAAGATGAAATGAAGAGGTGCGGAGACCGGGATGCCAGGACACAGGCTTTTATTGGAGAGAAGGGGACCTCTGCCGGCTGCTTCCAGAGAGAAAGAAGCCAGAAGACATCCGGGGGTCTACTTTTAAGGGGAGGATAGGGGGCGGGGCTTAGGGCACTCAGTCAGCGCTGATTGGTGGTTTCACGGAAGGCCTATGATGAGGGACCTAGGGACTTAGGAATCGGGGAGCTTAGGGTATTTGGCAGGTGCTGATGGGTGGTTCAGCGCTCAGGAATGTCCGGCTGCAGGTGGAGTTTACGTCTGTCCATCAACCGGAGGAAGGGAGGACCTATCAATGGTAATGATGTAATTATTATTCCATAATTATCACGTTGTGATTAAAGAAGCCAGACGGACCTCCAGAACCACCATTCCTCTTTCTGTAGAGAGCGCCTGGGGAGGCACTTCTTTAAATTGTCAGCTGAATCCAGGGCGGTCGGCAAAGCCACCAAAAGGCAGAAGTGTTGTCAGCTGGACCCTCATGTCCGCCCAGGTGCTGGGGAGTGGGTTTTAATATGTAAATCCAGCCAAGCACCAGGAAGGAATACCCCCACCCTGGCCCACCCGAGAATGTGAGTGATCTCCTTTGTCTTTACTTTCAGTAGAACTTCCTCATATTTGGGGGTGTTGTGGGGTCGAACCCTGGAGTCAAAAATAATACCACACCGGAGGCTGATGATTGATCTTAAAAAGCAGGCAAGGATTTATTGAACTGGCCAGGACAGCCGTGAGAGCACCACACGCAGGTGGCCACACTCACGACCAACCCGTTGCAGGTGTAGGCAGTCCTTTTAAAGGTCCAAGCCACGCCAAAACCGGTGTGGCTCAGTGATAGAGCATTGGCCTGTGGACTGAATGGTCCCAGGTTTGATTCCGGTCAAGGGCATGTACCTTGGTTGTGGGCACCTCCCCAGTAGGAGTGTGCAAGAGGCAGCTGATCGATGTTTCTCTCTCATCGATGTTTCTAACTCTCTATCCCTCTCTCTTCCTCTCTGTAAAAAATCAATAAAATATATTTATTTTAAAAAATAATAAAATAAAGGTCCAAGCCACAAGAATCTTCCTTTGTTCTGAATTCTAAATTCTAAATGCTGGAAACAGCCCACAGGGTTGTTCCTAGCCACATCCTGCTGGATGTTGGAATGTGGCCCTCTCTTACGAAAGCCGATAATACAGAAGCAGAGCTAAGTAAACTTAGTCTCTAAAGGTTATCTACAGTTTCTACTCCTGAAGCTACTGAGTCCATGGGAATCAATCTCCTGTGGTTCTGGTCCACAGGCACAGGGAAACTGCCTCAGCCTCCAGGTCTCCATCTGGAAGCTGAGGGAACTACCCGATTGTTTAAGCAAGTCAGCGAGTGCGGAAGCCAGAATAGCAGGGTTCAAACTCAAACAGCAGTTTTCACCTAAGGATGGTTGCTACCATAATTCAGGGTATAAAATAAACACTGCTTTATCAGCTCTGGATCACTGTCCCTGGGCCCTGTCCATGTCAGAGGACAGTGGTCCCACCTGGCCCCAGCTTTATTCCTCTATCTCTGTGTCTGTCTCTTTCATTTTTTCATTCCCCAGCCACCCCTACTCAGGAACTGGACCACTCTCTAGCCATGCTGGATGTGGAAAAGAGAAATATTTACATTTCCCCCCTATTATGATATTTCTTTTATTATTCCCCCCCCCCAAATAAATATTTAGTTATTTTTGGAACCACTCTTAACAGTGGTCGGCAAACTCATGAGTCGACAGAGCCAAATATCAACAGGAAAACGATTGAAATCTCTCACATTTTTAAAACTTAGACATCTTCTAATGCCACTTCTTTGAAATAGACTCTCCCGGGTTGTGGTATTTTGTGGAAGAGCCACACTCAGGGGGCCAAAGAGCTGCACGTGGCTCGCAAGCCGTGGTTTGTCAACCACGGGTCTAGACTTTTTGAATCTGTCTCAGGGTCCCTTAAATTGGGTCAAAGTATTTCAAAACAAGATGATTTCGCTGAAACCGGTTTGGTTCAGTAGATAGAGCCTTGGCCTGCGGACTGAAAGGTCCCAGGTTGGATTCCGGTCAAGGGCATGTACCTTGGTTGCAGGCACATCCCCAGTGGGGGGTGTGCAGGAGGCAGCTGATCGATGTTTCTCTCTCATCGATGTTTCTAGCTCTCTATCCCACTCCCTTCCTCTGTAAAAAATCAATAAAATATATTGTTTTAAAAATTGGGTCAAAGTATTTCAAAACATGGTTAGGATATTCGAAGATGATTTCAAAGTCGCTACTTAGTCATGTCAAAGGGAGTTGGTGGGGCCTGGGGACCAACACCACTGGGGGCACCGACCCCCATCCCCGGAATGGGAATGACCGACATGGGTGTGTGCACCTGGCTCTCAGGGTCTCCACACAGCCTTCCTGGCAACAGGGAGACTGGCATTGGAAGGCTCAGTATGAGGTCAAACGCACCTTCAGCTGGGGGAAGGGGAGGCTGGGGGTGTGTGTGGAGGGTTTTTTCCTGCAGCACTGCACCTCCACCAGTACCAGCAGCTCTGCCCGCTGAGGTGTCCCACGGATTCCCAGCATCGAGTGCTAGTGTCTCGCTGGGTCAGAGTTCATTTCACGACCACCTGCATCCCTCACACCACGCCACCTCCTGCTGTTGTGAGGATATTCAGCCCAACGTTGGGCGTCTCAATGTGCCACGCCAGCTCAGCCAGGTTCAGTGAGCCTGAGAGGAGGCGGTGAAGGACGGAGAAAAGACAGACAAGAGAATGAAAGCTGGGGCCTGGTGGGACCCTGTTCTCTCTGAAGACAGCGCCATGGACGACAAGCTGAGTCTTCATTTTACAGCAGACGCCACCAGGCAAAGGAAGGGCGTGGTCAAGATGTTTACAACATTCTCCTGGGTTTCCATCCTCCTCAATTACATGCAGCTGGTCCAGCGTTGTTTACTTGCAGCCGATATCACTCAGCACGAGGGGCCACGTGTTTGGACCACAGGTTCAAGCTCACAAGCGCAGCTGTTGGCGGTCACGGTGCTGGGAGGCTCTGCCCTCCACGCTGGGACGTGCATGTGGCCATGAGAGGACTGTGCCCTCATCTGAGGCTTGGACCTGTCCACACGCTGTAGCCGCTCTCCACCTCCCACCTCCCTCCCATCAGAGTATTTTTTTTTTAAACTTTATGTGTATTGTTGTCACTATTACAGATGTCTCCACTTCCCACCACAACCCTTTTCCCACTTCCGTCCAGTCCCCACCCCCTTTCTTCTGGCCATCACTGCACAGTTGTCTGTGTCTGTAGGTTAGGCACAAATGCCCTTCACCTTCTTCCATCCAATCCCGAGAGGAGAGAGAGAGAGAGAGAGAGAGGAAGAGGGAGAGGAAGAGAGAAACATTGATGTGTTGTTCCACTCATTCATGCACTCAGTGGATTCCTGTGTATGCCATGATGAGGGATTGAACCCACAATCTTGGCATATTGGATGACGCTCTCACCAACTGAGCTACCCTCCAGGGCTAGAGTTATTATTATTTTAAAACCGATGCTGAGCCTTTTCCCAAGCTCTCTGCCCCTTCTCTGGGGAGACCCCTCTCCGGGGCTCTGTCCAGCTGCTTCTCTCTTTTCCCAAGGAGCGGGGTTGGTGAAGGCTGCCCTGGACCCTAAGCCTTGCGTTCCCGCCCTCCTCCCTGGCAGAGCAGCCGTCCAGGCTGTGCCCACGCCTCCTAGCCCGTGTCCTGCACTGTGTGGTCTCTGCCCTAAGCGGCTCCCAGCCCATCACACAGGAGCCGGGAGCAGAGCAGACAGCGGGCGGGCTTCTCGGGGCAGGGACGCGCCCGGCCACGGCTGCCTCCCCGGAGCCCGGTGCCCGGGCTGCCTTCCGGTGGGAGGACCCTGTGCCCGGCACAGACAGGTGCCAGGCAGGGGCAGGGGTGAGGCCCAGAGCAGGTGTGTGGGCTCCCGGTAGGTGCTCAGGAAGCGGTTGGGTGCTGCGGGGGGCGGGGGGGGGTCAGGGGCGAGGTCACAGGGACGGGTGTTGGGAGATGCCAGGGCCGGAGCCCCGCCTTCGCGGGCTGAGCCCCCCGCTGTCTCTCTCCGGGGGAGGCAGATGCTGGTGTTCAAGGACACGCACTGGAGGAGGGATTCCCCCACCTTCTCCTGGGCCCGCAGGGACAACACTTCTTTCTTTCTTTCTTTCTCTTTCTTTCTTTCTTTCTTTCTTTCTTTCTTTCTTTCTTTCTTTCTTTCTTTCTTTCTTTCTTTCTTCCCTTTCTTTCTTTCCTTTCTTTCCTTCTCTCTCTCTCTCTCTCTCTCTCTCTCTCTCTCTCTCTCTCTCTCTCTCCTTTCTTTTCTTTCTTTCTTTCTTTCTTTCTTTCTTTCTTTCTTTCTTTCTTTCTTTCTTCTTCCTTTTTCTTTTTTTAAAATATATTTTATTGATATTTTACAGAGAGGAAGGGAGAGGGATAGAGAGTTAGAAACATCTATGAGAGAGAAACATTGATCAGCCACCTGTATCAGTGTGTGTGAGTGTGTGTGTGTGTATGAGTGTGTGTGTATGTGTGTATATGAGTGTGTGAGTGTGTGTATGTGTGTATGAGTGTGTATGAGTGTGTGTGAGTGTATGTATATGTGTGTGTATGAGTGTGTGTGTGTGTATGAGTGTGTGTGTGTGTATGTGTGTGAGTTTGTGTGTGTATGAGTGTGTGTGTGTTTGTGTGAGTGTGAGTGTGTGTGTGGGGGGTGGGGGTGTGGTACTTATCCCTGGAAGCTGCTGTTGAGTCTGAAAGTCCAGGTTGCTCGCACGCTCACGCCGGCCCCTCCGGTCCCGGGCCTGTCCAGTCACTGAGGGGTGATGGTCAAGCAGGGGTCTCTCTCCTCCTCGGCAGCCAGGAGCTCCTGGGATTCCTCGTCAAATTCAGCTTTATTCAGCCTGGCAGGTAGAGAAGGGGCTCTGTCTAACTCACGCCCTTCCTTCCTTCTCTGTTTTTAAAGAAATATATTTTATTGATTTTTATAGAGAGGAAGGGAGAGGGATAGAGAGTTAGAAACACCAATGAGAGAGAAGCATTGATCAGCTGCCTCCTGCACACCCCCTACTGGGGATGTGCCCGCAACCAAGGCACATGCCCTTGACCGGAATCGAACGGCTCTATTCACTGGGCCTAACCGGTTTCGTTTGGTTGCTTCTTCTCTGTGCCCTGACCAGGGATGGAACTTGCAACCTTGGCATATGGGGATGGTGCTCCAACCATCTGAGTCTTTCAGGGTCCCAGGTGCGTGGGTTTGGGCTGAGGAGTGCCTCCAGGATACCGATCACCTGTGTGAGGCCTATGCCTCCTGATCACGTTCACTCCCATCCTCCCTCAGCCCCCGTTCAGCAGGCTCCTCGTCAGATCCCGCTGTCGCCCGACCAGAGTCTTCCTCTCGCGGGGTTGATGGTGTGGGTGGTGCCCTGAGGTTCTTTCCCTCTGGCACAGCCCAGATCCATGGTGTGGAGGGGTCTCAGCCGGGTGCCCCCAAAGCTCTGGCGTCTCCACGTGGGTGTGGACCATCGTGGAGTCAGCAGAGCTGGAGAAGGAGGGGGAAGGAAGAAGCTGGAGAGACAGGTGAGCCCTAAGCCCAGGTGAAGCGATGGTTTCCTTCATTGAGAACCTCCTCAGCCAATAAAAAAGGAAAAGGAAGTGTTGAGTGGGCGAGGCTTTTGGCTTCTCCCTCTGGCTTCTGAGGCTGAGGAACTGGCCCCTCGGCCAGGAGTGGGGTCAGAGTTGGTGAGTCCCCTTTCTTGTACTGGCTTTTTGGGTTGTACAAGCCCTTTCCTGAACACTGCTGAAGCTCTCCAGTGTCCCTCCTTCCTCTCTCTCTCTCTCTCTCTCTCTCTCTCTCTCTCTCTCTCTCCCTCCTCTCTTTCTTTCTCTCTTTATCTCTATCTCTTTCTCTTTCTCTTTCACTCTCTCGCCCTCTCTCCCTCTCCCCTTCTCTCTCCCCTTCCCTCCCTCTCTCCCCTTCCCTCCCTCCCTCCCTCCCTCCCTCCCTCCCTCCCTCCATTCCTTCCTTCCTTCCTTCCTTCCTTCCTTCCTTCCTTCCTTCCTTCCTTCCTTCCTTCCTTCCTTCCTTCCTTCCTTCCTTCCTTCCTTCCTTCCTTCCTTCCTGTTTTTCTTGGAGGCATGCTGTTTCTCTTAACCAGAAACTCCTCTTTGTGGCCTTGGCTGGCCACACCTCCTCTTTGGAGTGGGCCCAGTTCCCGAGAGATGGACCATTTTCATGGTCAGGTTCGGTTCCCATCTCTCCAGGGGCGCTCACTCCAGGCTCAGAGGCCCTGGCTCCTGAGGTGGGCTGCTCCTTGGAGTTCTCTGGGGGGATTCTAACAACACAGAAACAGGCTCAGACACAGAGGACGGACTGGGGGTCTCCGGAGGGGCGGGGTTCGGGGAGCTGGGCACAAAGGGAAAGGGATTAAGAAGCACACACAGGTGATTATAAAACAGTCACGGGCCCGACCGGTGTGGCTCAGTGGGTGGAGCACCAGCCTGCGGACTGAAAGGTCCCAAGTTTGATTCTAGTCAAGGGCATGTACCTTGGTTGTGGGCACATTCCCGGTGGGGGCTGTGCAGGAGGCAGCTGATGGATGTTTCTCTCCCATAGTTGTTTCTAACTCTCTATCTCTCTCCCTTCCTCTCTGTAAAACATCAATAAAATATATATTAAAAAAAAAGAATTACTGAGAAATGTCAGTGTCAAACCTGGGACCCTCCAGTCCACAGGCCGATGCTCTATCCCAGTGGTTGGCAAACTCATTCGTCCACAGAACCAAATATCAATAGGACAACGTTCGACATTTCTTTGGAGAGCTGAATTGTTTAAACTTCTTTTAACGCCACTTTTTCAACATAGACTCACCCAGGCCGTGGTATTTGTGGAAGAGCCACACTCAATGGGGCCAAAGAGCTGCTTGTGGCTCGAGAGCCGCAGTTTGCCAACCATGGCTCTATCCAATGAGCCAAACCAGCTACGGTCATGAGTCTCTCTCCCTCTCTCTCTCTCTCTCTCTCTCTCTCTCTCTCTCTCTCTCTCTCTCTCTTTTCTTTAAATGCCTTCACCCTTCCACTCAGCCTCACCTCTGACAGCTCTGTGTATCCATGAGTTTGTCTCCACTTGGTTAGTTTTAACAGGTTTTACTGTTTAGTCCTCACCTGAGGATATTTTCCCCCAATGATATCTAGAGAGAGTGGAAGGGAGGGAAGGAGGGAGAGATGAGAGAGAGACATCAATGTGAGAGACACATTGATTGGTTGCCTCCTGCACCCACCCAAACTGTGGGCCTGGGATAGAGCCTGTCACTCAGGTATGTGCCCTAGACTGGGGATTGAACCTGAGACCCCTCTATTGTGGGCTGATGTGTCAATCACTTAGCCACACCGGCCAGGGCTTAGCTGGGATTATAAGAACTCCTCACGTCCTGACTGGCTTGGCTCGGCTCGGTGGATAGAGCCTTGGCCTGAGGACTAAAGGGTCCCAGGTTCGATTCAGGTCAAGGGCATGTACCTTGGTTGCGGGCACATCCCCAGTAGGGGGTATGCAGGAAGCAGTCTCTCTCATCGTTGATGTTTCTCTTTCTTCCTCTCCTCGTCCCTTCCTCTCTGAAATCAAAGATTAAGAAATAGACAATATAGCCCTAACCAGTTTGGCTCAGTGGGTAGAGGGTCAACCTGCAGACTGAAGGGGCACATCCCCAGTGGGGGGTGTGCAGGAGCCAGCTGGTTGATGTTTCTCTGTCATTGATGTTTATGACTCTCTATTCCTCTCCCTTCCTCTCTGTAAAGTCAATAAATTATTTTTTAAAAAGAGAACTCCTCAGGTGCTGGAGAAAGGAGGTCAGGTCCCAGGAGCTGGGAGGGTCAGCTGGGGGGTCGTCAGCCACATCCCTCATTGAGTTGGGACCCTGCCAAGCTTCAAGGTCGGCTTCTCCGTGGGAAACCTATGGTGGTCGGAGCCCCAAGAAGGAAGCCCAGACAAAGATGGTGGTATGGGCCGAAACCAGTGTGGCTCAGTGGATAGTGTCAGCCTGTGGACTGAAAGGTCCCAGGGTCAATTTCAGTCAAGGGCATGTATCTTGGTAGCGGGCACATCCCTAGTGGGGATGTGCAATAGGTAGCTGATCATTATTTCTTTCTCGTTGATGTTTCTAACTCTCTCTCCCTTCCTTTCTGTAAAAATAATCAAATATATATATATATATATATATATATATATATATATATATATATATATATATATATTTTTTTTTTTTTTCTTCTTTTTTTCTTTTTAAAGGACCTCATATAAGGCCACAAGTGCTTCTTGTTTCATCTTTTGTGGTTGTTGTTGTTGTTGTTCTTTTTGGTATTTGTTTTTTGTTTTCTACTGAGTCCACTTCGAAAGAGCAGCTGCCCCTGTGGAATGACTCTCTGGCTCCCTCTTGGTTCTCTAGATCCTGTATTCTCTGGTCCTCAAGGTTCTCGCTAGAGACACATGATGGCAGAGTCAGACCCCCCTGACACTGACCTGCTGTGGTACCTGGAGAAGCTCAGCAGGAAGGAGTGCCACAGTCTGAGGAACCTGCTGGGCCAGGAGTGCGCGGAGATGGGCCTCCCGGCCATCCCCAGGCTGGAGCTCAGCGAAGAGAAGCCGGAGCTGGCCAACCAGCTGACAATGTCGTACGAGGTCCAGCACCTCTGGAATCTGCTGTACAGCATCTTCCACAAGATCCCGCGGAGAGACCTCTGCGAGACCATCGACGCCAGGCGGACCCGTGAGTTGTGGGTTGGGGACGGAGGGGGCAGTGTTTAGGAAGAGTGGTCGGTTTATGTTTTTTTTTCATTTTTTTATTAAGGTATTATATGTGTACATATCTTACCAACACCCCCCCCCCAACTCCCATACATGCTCTCCCTCCCCAGAGTTTTGCGTCCATTGGTCATACTTTCTATGCATGCATACAAGTCCTTCGGTTGATCCCTTATCTCCCCCATACCTCCCACCCCTCCCCGCTGTAATTTGACAGTCTGTTTGTTGCTTTACTGCATCTGTATCTATATTTTTGTTCATCTGCGTATAATGTTCTTTATTATCCACAAATGAGTGAGGTCATGTGGTGTTTTTCTTTCACTGACTGGCTTATTTCACTCAGCATAATGTTCTTTAATTCCATCCAGGTTGCTGCCAATGGTAAGAATTCCTTCTTTTTTATGGCAGCATAGTATTCCATTGTGTAGATGGACCATAGGTTTTTTGATCTACTCACCTGCTGATGGGCACTTAGGCTGTTTCCAAATCCTAGCTATGGTGAATTGTGCTGCTATGAACATAGGGGTGCATATATCCTTTCTGATTGGGGTTTCTAGTTTCTTGGGATATATTCCTAGGAGTGGGATCACTGGGTCAAATGGGAGTTCCGTTTTCAGTTTTTTTAGGAAACGCCATACTGTTCTCCACAGTGGCTGCACCAGTCTGCATTCCCACCAGCAATGCACGAGGGTTCCTTTTTCTCTGCAACCTCGCCAACACTTGTCGTTTGTTGATTTGTTGATGGCAGCCATTCTGACAGGTGTGAGAGGATACCGCCTAGACTGGTCATTTTGATCAAGTGACGTCTCCATCCCCTCCCCCCAAAAGAGCCGGTCTTCAGACCTGCACAGAATCAGAGGACTTGGGTGTGGCTCTTGTCTCGCCTCGTGACTTTCTGATTCTACCCATGTTTTCTTCCCTCATGCCGACTGACTTCATGAAAGGAGCTGGCTGAAGGGTTAGACCTACCCAAACAAAGTGCTGTTGGAGCCCGGCTGGTGTGGCTCCATGGTTGAGCGTCAGCCAATGCACCAAGAGGTTGATGGGTCAGTTCCTGGTCATGGAAGATTCCCCCGTTGTGGGCTTGATCCCCAGCAGGGGCATACAGGAAACAGCCAGTTGATGTTGATGATGCTTCTCTCTTCATTGACGTTTTTATCTCTCTCCCCCCACTCCTTTCCTCTCTCTCTCTCTCTCTCTCTCTCTCTCTCTCTAAAGTGTGTGTGGGGGAAACAAAAAAACAGAACAAAACAAACAAACAAAAACAACACACAACTATTTTAAAAAAATATATTTTATTGATTTAAAAAATATATATGTTTTTAATGATTCAGAGAGGAAGGGAGAAGGAGAGAGAGAGATGGAAACCTCCATGATGAGAGAGAACCATAGATCAGCTGCCTCCTGCACGCCCCCTGCTGGGGATGGAGACCAGAATCCTGGCATGTGCCCTTGACAGGGAATCAAACCCTGGACCCTTCAGTCTGAAGGCCAACGCTCTATCCATGGAGCCACGCCGGTGAGGGTGAAACTGGTGTTCTGTGTGCTCTTTCTGTGTGTGCTTGTGTGTATACCTTGAAGTCTCATCTCTGTCCCGCCTCTTCCTCTGCCCGGTACCCACCCACGTAGGGAACAAGGAAGCCCACAAGACGCTCCTAAAGGAAAAGTTCCGCGGGGACCAATTCCTGAGCAACCGCATCCACGACGCCTTCTGCCAAGACATGACCCGGGAGCTCGTCGGCAAGTTCGACTTCGTCTTCCGCCACGTGAGCCCGGAGGCGTCCAAGGCCCTGAACGTGTTCCTGATCGGACGGCAGGCGGCCGGGAAGACCATGGTCCTGCGGGGGGCGCTGCACGCGTGGGCCAGCGGCAACCTCTGGGCCGACGTCTTCTCCTACGTGTTCCACCTGCCCTCGCACACCGTCAACCAGCTGGCCTCGGGCAGCCTGGCCCAGCTGGTGTCCCGGGACTGGCCGGAGGGCCGGGCCCCCGTGGCCGACATCCTGGCCGAGCCCCAGAAGCTCCTGTTCATCCTCGAGGACCTGGACGACGTGGACCTCGAATTCCGCATCAGCAAGAAGGCTCTGTGCGCCCACGCCTGGCGGCAGCTGCCCGCGGCCGTGCTGGTGGCCAGCCTGCTGACCAGGAAGCTGGCCCCGGGCTGCCGCTTCCTCATCGCATCCCGGCCCCGGGGCCAGGCGGTCACCTGGGACCTCATGAAGAAGATGGACCCGCTCATGACCCTGTCCTTCTCCCGGGAGAAGAGGCTCAAGTACTTCAGCCAGTTCTTCCGGGACGGCCCGCAGGCCGAGGCCGCCTTCCAGCTGGTGCAGAGGAGCGAGCTCTTCCTGCACCTGTGCCAGGTGCCCGTGCTCTGCTGGGTCACCTGCATGGCCCTCCAGCGGCTCATGGACCGGGGGGCCGACCTCAAGCGTGCATGCCAGACGCTCACCGACGTCTACACCCACTTCCTGGCGGAAATGCTCATCTCCCTGGCCGATGGGCGCCCCCGGGTCCCCCTGCAGAGCCTCTGCTCACTGGCCCTGGAGGGGTTGCTCCATCACACGCTGCACTTCACCGAGGAGGACCTGGGCAGCGTGGGGTTCAGCCAGGCGGACATCGCCATGCTGCTGGGCCTGGAGGTCCTCTGGCCCAGCAGCCACCCGAAGGGCCACTACCGGTTTGTGCACACGAACATCCAGGAGTTCTGTGCCGCGGTGGCATTCCTGCTGCCGCTGCAGGAGCACGGGCTGCCCTCGGTGACAGCCAGGGGACGGTGCCGGGGCAAGCGGGAGCTGGGCGATGATTTTGGCGCCGTCCTGGCGTCCCTGTTCGGCCTCCTGAACGAGGAGAGGAGGCAGACTTTCGAGGAGGCCCTCGGCTGCAGCCTCCGGACGGACCACGTCGGGCAGCACCTGCTCGCGGAGATGAGGCGTTTCGGGGAGAACCCCAAGGCCCTCGGGCACCACACCCCCCTGTTCCACTGCCTCTTTGAGAACCAGGAGGAGGGGTACGTGCAGCGGGCCATGGACGCCTTCCTGGAGGTGGCCTTCTACGTGAGAGACCACCGGGACCTGATGGTCTCGTCCTACTGCCTGGGGCACTGCCGGCGTCTGCGGAAGCTCAAGCTGACGGTCCAGAACGTCTTCGAAAACAAGTCCAAGGAGCAACCTACGCCTAGGTGAGTCTTCCAAAGCATTCCTGTTATGGTTCATTGTTCTTTTTTTTAAAAGAGAACTTTCATTAGTGTTAGTCTGCTTATATTTATTTATTTTTAAAAAATATATTTCTTTGATCTTTTACAGAGAGGAAGGGAGAGGGAGAGAGAGCTATAAACATCGATGAGAGAGAAACATCCATCAGCTGCCTCCAGCACACCTCCCACTGGGGATGTGCCCACAACCAAGGTACATGCCCTTGACTGGAATCGAACCGGGACCCTTGAGTCCACAGGCTGATGCTCTATCCATTGAGCCAAACCAGTTAGGGCAATAAAATATATGTTTAAAAAAGAATAAGGAGGCTGGTACGAAATGAAGTGAGAGTGTGTGTGTGTGTGTGCGCGCGTATGTGTGGTGGTAGTGGTGAGGGGGAAGAATAGTAGGAAATGAGGTTAGAGAGATAATGGGGGCTGTTATTAAAGGGCCCTGTAGGTCACTGTAATAACTGGCTTTAGCCAGAAAAGGTGGGAAAACAAGAAGAATGAGACTGTTGCTGTGGTGAGAATAGACTTAGGGGTAAGGGCGCTAAGGCTACTGCATTAGTTCAGGTGAGGGTTGGCGGTGGTTTAGATATAAAGGAGGTGGGTGCCCAGCCAGGGTTGACCATTGATCTATGAACCAGGAGGTCACAGTTTGATTCCCGGTCAAGGCACATGCTTGGGTTACAGGCTTGATCCCCAGTGTGGGGCATGCAGGAGGCAGCCGATCAGTTATTCTCTCTCATCCTTGATGTTTCTGTCTCTCTCCCCTCTCCCTTCCTCTCTGAAATCAATAAAAAAATATGTTTCAAAAAATAGAGGGCGGGCCTGGCCTGTGTGGCTCAGTTGGTTGGATCATGGCCTGGGATGTGGCCTTGATCTCCAGTAGGGGGCATGCATGTTGCAGCCAATTGATGTTTCTTCTTTCTGTCTGTCTCTCTCTCTCACTCAAAACAATAAAAACATATTAAACAATCACTGGCGTTTCTTAATAGTGAACATCATGACTCTCAAAGCACTGCACTCAGGACGTTGACCCTTGACTGTCTACACTCTACAGACTCCCCGATTTCTTTCTTGGGGCTGGATGTGTGGAAAACAGCCACAGCATTTGGACAGGTTCAAGCCTCAGACTAATGAGAGGGCTGAGGCTTGAACCTGGCCACATGCAAGTCCCAGCCTGGAGGGCAGAGTCCTCCCAGCACAATTAGAGCCAACAGCAGTAGTTGTAAGCGTGAACCTATGGTCCGATCATGTGGCCTGAGTGACGTGGGTTGATGGAGTTCAGGTACAAGTAATTGAGTAGGATTGAAGTCCAGAGAATGTTATAAACACCTTGACCACGCCAGTCCTTTGTCCTGTGGAATCTGGCTGTAAAATAAAGACACGGCTTGTAGTCTGTGGCACTGTTGCTAGCTCTCCATCAGAGGGGAGGGTGTCCCACCGGGACCCAGCTTTTTTCTTCTCTTGTCTGTCTTTTCTCCATCCTTCACCGCCCCCTCTCAGGCTCAGCAAACCTGGCTGAGCTGGCTCGGTACATGGCACCAAATGGGGCTGAGTATGCCATGGCCATGCCAGATGCTGTTGTTATCCATGTGGCCATTTTTTGTTTCTTCCTGCCTGGCTCTACGTCTGGGCTGGTAAACGGATGTCTTAGTGAATGCCTTGTCCTCTGAATCTCCGGAGAATTGCATTCTTTTCTCCACGTAGAATAATGAAGAGCCTCGCCCACTGGAGAGACATCTGCACGTTACTCCACACCAGGGAGTCCCTCCAGGAACTGGAGCTCTGTAACACCGACCTGGACGACACTGCCGACAGGGTTCTGTGTAAGGCCCTGAGCCATCCCGACTGTCACCTTCGGACCCTCAAGTAGGTGTTACCTCAGTCCTTTGGGGAACAGGAATAATGGGTGTGGATCTTTAAAATTTCCTTTAAAAAAAAAAATATTGTTGGCAGTATTACATGTATCCCTTGTCCCTTCCATTGACCCCTTCTAGCCTGTCCCCACCCCCTTCTCCAGGCCTTCACCACTGTATCATCTGTGTCCATGGGATTTCTATAATAATAAAAACATAATATGCTATGGTAGTCGCCCTTGACAGGGAGTAGAACCTGAGACCCTTCGGTGTTGGGGCCATATAGGAATCTCTTTCACGTCCCGCGTGGAAAGAGTTCCAACTCAGGGTTCGGGTTCTGGAGAAGGGCCGCACACAAATGAAAAGAGAGACTTGAAGAAATTCAATTGGGCGATATGGGGGGCCAGGCGGTAGTCCAACTCTAGTGGGAGAACTACTCCCTGCTCTGGCCCTGCCATGGCTTTTAGTGAGGCTTCGGGGAAAACATCTTAGGCAGGAGACACAGGAATTTACATGTAGCCCTTAGGCAGGAAACAACAAACATGCGACAAACAAGGTGGAGGCTGCCTTAGCTAACCATGTCTCCACTGAAGGGTGAGTGATTAGAGCAGTTAAGGTTGTGGACCAGCCTTCCTGGCTTCCTGTCAACATCTCTCTTTTAGTGAAACTGATTTGTTTCCGGCAGGGCCAACACTCTAATATAACTGAGGCATGCCATCCTGGGCATCATTGGTTTTCAGAGAGGAAGGGAGAGTGAGAGAGGATGGTAGTTCTATTGCCTGTCAAGGGCACTTACCTAGGTGGCCGGTTCGATTCCGGTCAAGGGCATGTACCTCAGTTGTGGGCACATTTCCAGTGGGAGGTGTGCAGGAGGCAGCTGGTTGATGTTTCTAACTCTATATCCCTCTCACTTCCTATCTGTAAAAAATCAATAAAAACAATTTAAAAAATATATATTTTATTGATTTTCTTACAGAGAGGAAGAGAGAGGGATAGAGAGTTAGAAACATAGATGAGAGAGAATCATCGATCAGCTGCCTCCTGCACACCCCCTGCTGGGGATGTGCCCGCAACCAAGGTACATGCCCTTGAATGGAATCAAACTCCGGACCTTTCAGTCCTCAGGCCGACACTCTATCCACTGAGCCAAACCGGTTTCGGTAAATATATATATTTTTAATGTGAACAATTAACGTGTGCATCCTCCTATGGGTGCATTAGCCATGATCATAAATGGTCTTTACTGTCATGGTATACACACATGGTTTTATTTCACATGCAGATGGGTGTGTGTGTGGTTTGGGGGCGTCCCCTAGGGGTCCCACTCAGAGGAAGCTCCTGTGGTACAAGGCCCAGAGGGTCATTTCCAAGTCAACAGTCTGATTGTGGGGTTAGTCGAGGCCATTGGCCTTGCCCCAGGGAATGTGAGACGCCGAAAGGTCTGGGGAGAAGTGGTCCACACTCAGGAACGTTCTAGAAGGGAGTAGGGCAGGCAGGGAAACCCGCGGAGAAGATGTGAACGGTGACCTCTGACCTTGACTGGAGCTCTCCTGCTGTTTCCTCTCTGCCAGGCTGACCTACTTCTCGGTGGACACCAGGTTCGAAGACATCTTCAAGGCTGTGGTTCAGAGCCGGAATCTGGCGAGCCTCTGCCTGAGCTGCATGCCCGTCTCTTGGAAGGTGTTCTCGCTGCTGCACCAGGTCTTCACCGACCCGGGGTGCAGCATCCAGCACCTGAGGTGGGTTTCCACCCAACTGAATGGACACTGTGTGTGGGAATGCCCGGGGGGGGGGTAAGGTTGGGGGGGTAGAGCTGAGTGTTCGGGGGGGCTCTTTGTTTGTTTGGTTTTAAATATATCTTACTGATTTTTTATAGAGAGGAAGGGAGATGGATAGAGAGCTAGAAACATCATTGAGAGAGAAACATTGACTAGCTGCCTCCTGCACACCCCCCACTGGGGATGTGCTTGCAACCAAGGTACATGCCCTTGACCAGAATCAAACCTGGGACTTTTCAGTCCGCAGGCCGACTCTCTATCCACTGAGCCAAACCGGTTTCGGCTGTGGGGGGCTGTATTGGATAATACCTCCTACTACTTCTCCTTGAGGCAGTGTTCCCAGAAGGTTTTTTAACAATATATTTTATTGACTTTTTTACAGAGAGGAAGGTAGAGGGATAGAGAGCTAGAAACATTGATGAGAGAGAAACATTGAAGAGAGAAACATCGATCAGCTGCCTCTTGCACATCCCTTACTGGGGATGTGCCCGCAACCAAGGTACATGCCCTTGACCGGAATGGAACCTGGGACCCTTCATTCTGCAGACAGACGCTCTATCTACGGAGCCAAATGGGTTTTGGCCCCAGATGGTTTTTGGCTCGTGGTTTCTCTCCCGCCAATGTCAGAGGGCAGAGAGGGAAGACGGCATCATGTGGCCGATGAGGAGAATGTTAGACAAAGTCAGGAAGTTATTCAAGAGCCAATTTCACAATAACACAGCACAGCTTATGTCGGAAGGCTGGGAATCAAACACCCCCGTAAATGTGATGGTACGCTGAATGGCTGAATGTCATTTTTTAAAAAATATGTATTTTATTGACTTTTCACAGAAAGAAGGGAGATGGATAGAGAGTTAGAAACACCGATTAGAGAGAAACATTGATCAGCTGCCTCCTGCACACCTCCTACTGGGGATGTGCCCTTGACCGGAATTGAACCTGGGAGCCTTCAGTCCACAGGCCCATGCTCTATCCACTGAGCCAAACCGGTTAGGGCTACACTGAATCTTGATACCTGAGTTAGAATTCTGAAACACAGGGAAGAGGCATTGGGGTGGGGGTCGGGGTCGGGGGAAGAACTGCCTACTACATCTCCAAACTTGGCCTGAATTTGAACTTGGAGAACTGCCGAGGGGAGAGACGGAGACGCCGAGAAGGATGCTTGTGGGTCGTGTTTAGCAGGTGTCCCCTTCCTCGATTGGAGCTGGTCCCTCTGGAAAGAGATGAGAGATGGCTTGGAAACCCAGAGCGCCTCACCCCACCCGTGTGCATTTCCCTCCTGCAGCTTAACGAACTGCAACTTGGAAGCCAGCGCCTACAGACACCTAGCCTCCCTCCTCCTCAGCAGCAAAACGCTGAAGAAGCTGACCTTGTCCAAAAACGCGCTGAGCATGGACGGGCTGAAAATCTTCTGTGACGCTCTGTACCATCCGAACTGCGTGCTTGAGTCGCTGGTGTGAGTCGGCTTATGTGGTCCTACCACGGACACATGTGGCCCGGAGCATGGATGTCTGAGTGTGTGGTCCAAGCACCCTGGTGGGTGTGGCAGAGGCCGGCCCGGTAGCTCCCGTTGGATAAAGCATGGTCCCTCCTAGGTCAAGGTTGCTGTTTATTGATTTTTTTTTTTTTTAAGAGAGGAAGAGAGAGGGATAGAGAGTTAGAAACACCGATGAGAGAGAATCATTGATCAGCTGCCTCTTGCACACCCACTATGGGGATGTGCCTACAACAAAGGCACATGCCCTTGACCAGAATCGAACCCAGGACCCTTCAGTCCTCAGACTGATGCTCTATCCACTGAGCCAAACTGGTTTCGGCCTAGCTCTGTAATTTAGACTTAATGGTCTTGCTCAGTGATTTAAGGAAAAAGGATAATACACGTTCTTCTTTCTAACTCCAAGTCTCAAAATACACATTCATTGTCTTCGGAGTCTCTTTATTCTAGGATCTTTCTGGTCCCTGAGGAACCCAGTAAGTAATTAATGCCAGTATTACTTAATGTTACTCCTGTTCAAAAACGGGCCAAGAGTTATTGGCTGGATACTGACATTCCCAGTAGGTTTTGTAATGTCACCTCAGAATGCCATCTTCATGATTTGTTTCCTGTTTTATTATTTTTTTTGGGGGGGGGCAGATTTGAGATTGGATTCACATCCCATAATATGCACTCTACAGTTGACCTTCATCCCTAGCTGGTGTTACTCAGTGGTTAGAGTGCTGGCCTGGGCACTGATGGGTCTTGGATTCAAATCCCAGTCAAGGGCACTTGCTTGAGTCATAGGTTTGATCCCAGGCCCCAGTAGAAACGTGTGCAGAAGGCAACCGATTTGTGCCTCTCTCTCCCTCCCTCTCCCTTCCAGTGTCTCTCTTTAAGAAAGTCGAAGGACTTGTATGTACCCATGTACACATAACCAATGGACATGGACACTGGGTGGGAGTGGGGGGAGGGCATGGTCCAGGGGTAGGAGAGGCTGGGGGGAGGTCAATGGGAGAAAAAAGGAGACATCTGTACTATTATTTGTAATTCTTTATTTTTAAAAAATGTTTCTCATTGAATTTTTACAGAGAGGAAGGGAGTGGGATAGAGAGTTAAGAAACATTGATCAGCTGCCTTCTGCATAACCCCAACTGGGGATGTGCCCACAACCAAGGTGCATTGTCTTGACGGAATCAAACCTGGGACCCTTCAGTCCTCAGGCTGATGCTGTATCCACTGAGCCAAAGCAGTTAGGGCTGTAATACTTTAAATACTGAAAAAAAAAATAAATAAAAAATCAATGAAAAAATAACCTCAGGTGGGGATTAACAAACAATGATAAGGTATATATTCTAATGGTCTTTCCATGTGCTCAGAGTCCTATACCATCACCACGTCTGATTATAGAATATCTCAGGTGCTTCTCATCATCATCCTCTTCCTTCTCCTCCTCCTACACCTCCTCCTCTTTCTTTTCTTTCTCCTCCTTTTCACCTCCTCCTCTTTCTTTTATTCCTCCTACTCTTCCTCTTCCTTCTTTTCTTCCTCCTCCTCTTCCTCCTTCTCCTCTTCCTCCTCCTCCTTTTTTTTAAAAAAAATATATTTTATTGAGTTTTTACAGAGAGGGATAGAAAGCTAGAAACATTGATGAGAGAGAAACATGGATCAACTGCCTCATGCACACCCACCAATGGGGATGTGCCCGCAACCAAGGTACATGCCCTTGACCAGAATCGAACGCGGGACCCTTCAGTCCAGAGGACAACGCTCTCTCCACTGGGCCACACTAGTTTTGGCATCCTCCTCCTTTTTTTGATTGTCCGCAGGTTGCTCTTCTGTTGTCTCTCGTTAAATTCCATAAGCTTAATTGCGAAAAGTCTGGTCCACACCGTAACCTTGAAGCACCTGGATATGAGCGTGAATAACATAGGAGATAGAGGAGTGCTGACGCTGATGATGGCCCTGCTGTTACCGACCTGCTCCGTGCGGGAGCTGGAGTAAGTCCTCCCACTGCCGCCGCATCTTCCTGGGACAGCCGCGTGGCTCCCGGGAAAGGGTTTGGGGACCAGAGTTGTCTTGTTTTACTGTTGTGGCTCCTACCTGAGGATTCATTGTTCTTATTTTTGTTGTTGTTGTTAATATTTACAGAGTAGAAGGGAGGGAAGGAGAAGGGAGGGAAGGAGGACAGGGGAGAGAGAGACAGAGGCACAGAGGGAGATTGATGAGAGAGAGACACATCGATGGGTTGTCTCCAGCCCATGCCAGGCATGGAGCCTGCAGCTCAGGTACATGCCCGGTGACTGGGAATGGAGCCGTCCACCTTGGCTGCATGGGGTGAGGCTCTGGCCACTGGGCGAACAGCGGCCAGGCAATGATGTTGGCTGTGGGCGTGAGTAGGGAAGGGAGAGGAATGAGCATCCAAAGAGGTTACCGAAAACAACTCCTTGGAGCTCAAGTCTAGCACCACAAAAACACAGACTGGAAATGGCATCTGATCGCTTCATCAATCACGTAATTGTCAAGCCACTGTGCTGTACGCCAGAAATGGATACAAAATATTGAATAGCCACTGGAATTTAAAAAAAAAAATTTTGTTGTTGTTGTTATCTAAGTCATCAGACAAAAATACTTCACAGCCCAGCTGGCATGTCTCAATGGTTGAGGATTAATATATGAACCAGGAGATCATGGTTCAATTCCCAGTCATGGCCCATGAATGGGTAGTGGGCTTGATCCCCCAGGAGGGGGTGTGAAGGAGGAAGCCAATCCATGATTCTCATCATCGATGTTTCTATCTTCCTCTCTCCCTCTCCTTTCCTCTCTGAAATCAATGAGAATATATACAAAATGCTTACAGTGATCTGTCTCAGTTTCCCTGATTATGAAATCACTAGAGGCCCGGTGCACAAAATTTGTGCACGGGGGCGGGGGATGTCTCCAAATTGGGACCCCTCAAAGGATGTCCAACTCCCCACCAGGATCGGGCCTAAATGGGCAGTCGGACATCCCTCTCACAATTCAGGACTGCTGGTTCCCAATTGCTCGCCTGCCTGCCTGCCTGCCTTATTGCCCCTAACCAGCTTCATCACCGCCTAACCACTCCCATGACAGCCTAATTGATGGCTACCTGCTCCCCTGCCAGCCTGTTTGCCCCCAACTGCCGTCCTCTGCTAGCCTGGTCACTCCTAACTGCCCTCCCCTGAAGACTTTATCACCCCCAACTGCCCTCCCTTGCAGGCCTCGTCCCTCTCAACTGTCCTCCGTTGCAAGCCTGGTCTCTCCTGCTAGCCATCTAGTGGTGGCCATCTTGTGTCCACATAGCGACAGGGAGCTTCGGGATGCTAAGGATGGGCAACTGGAGGTTCAAGGACACTCACTACCACGTCATGCTCTGAGACCCTTTTGGAACGGGCTGCCGTGACTCCAGCTCCTTCCCTCTCTGCAGGATATCCGGCTGCTTTTTCACGGACAAGGGCTGTGAGTACATGGTCTATGTCCTGAGAGATAACCCCAACCTGAAGAGCCTGGAGCTCGGGAGCAACAACATCGGGGATGCGGGGATGGAGATGCTGTGTGGGGCTCTGAGACATCCAGACTGCAATCTGGAGAATATCGGGTAGGTCCTAGGTCGCTGAGCGGGGAGGGCAATCCTGTGTAAGCCTGGGAAGAGCTGAGGGGGATACGTTCAATGGCTGTGGGGACGTGAGAACCGGGCGGGGTGGATCTGCTGTCGGAATGACGCTCTATGGAATGACATTCTCTAGTGCACAACTTGGGAGGGAGGTGTATGGGGCACCCATCCATACCCACGTGCTCGGCACACCAGGCCCCCAAGGACTGGCGCCCACTCCCTGGTGCCTCTCTCCTCACAGGTTGGAGGAGTGCATGCTAACTGGTGGCTGCTGCGCGTCCCTCGCCTCCGTCCTTGTCAGCAGCAGAACTCTGAAGAAAATCAATCTGCTTGGGAACAAGTTGGGTGATGAAGGGATCGTGCGACTTCTCGAGAGCCTGGCTCACCCGTGTTGTGTCCTTCAGACCATCGGGTGAGTTGGGCTCTGTCCTCCGAGGCGACTGGGACAGTTCTGTGATGAGATGGGCCAGGCGGTACCAGGTGAGGGCAGATGCTGTGGCCGGCGCCAGACACGTGGAACTTGACAAGAATGGTCTTGTCTGTTGGGATTTGGAAAATATACGTAGTCCTAGCTGCTGAGGCTCAGGGGATAGAGCATTGGCCTGCGAAGTGAAGGTCCCAGGTTCGATTCTGGTCAAGGGCATATGCCTGGGTTGTAAGCTCAATCTCCAGGAGTGGGTGTGCAGGAGGCAGCTGATCAATGACTGTCTCTCAACGATGTTTCTAGCTCTCTATCCCTCTCACTTCCTCTCTGTAAAAAAATTGATAAAATATATTTGAAAAAAAGAATGACTGAAGAATGCCAGGCGGGGAGAAAGGTCCCTGAGGCCTCAGAGCCGGTCTAGAGCATGGAGGGTTAACAGAGTTCTCCCTCTGCATTTTCTCAGGCTCGATGTGAAGGATCTGAATGCAGAAACAATGGAGTTGTTCACGATTGTGACCAACAGAAACTCCCACCTACACGTCACAGACCAGTCCTGGGTTAGGAAGGAAGGCAGGGAAGTCAGCTGTAGCCTGGGGGACGTCAGTCTTTCCCGGTCTGTCCTGCGGCTGCCAGACCTGCCTTGGAATCCCCTCTCCTCGGACTCCAGAGGAAGTCAGCCACCGCCCTGAGGACCTGCCTCCATCCCACCCTCCCTACCATGTGTTGGGCAGGAATTCCCATCACGGCTGGGAGGCAGGAGAATGGGTTAAGGTTTCTTGTCCATATCTGTTTGGAAATGTGATGGAGTCAACCTCTTTCTCCATGGAACTCCTACACTGTCCAGAGTAAGAAAAGCATTCTGCGGAGTAATAAAAGGTCACTGTGCATCGGAGAAAGTCCCCTTCTATCCAGGGGGCCATGTGGAGTCACTAATTGGATGGGGGACCCGAGGTCCCTTCACTCCTGTCCAGGTAGAGCTGCCAACGGGTTCCCCTCGGCGTCCCCTGAGAAGAAACTCTCAGGCTCAATTCCTACCTTTGTGTTTCTACATCCACTGTTTCACCCCATTTCCTCATGCCTAGAAAGGAGGTGGTTCCCTTATCTTCCCCGTCTCTGTTCACGCGTGTACAGGTGTCCAATGGGGCAGAGTGACTTCCCCGAAATTCCAAGATCCGTGAGATCCCTGTGACCTCACTAAACCCTCTCCTTTTATTTCTTCTTTCAAAAGGGGGAGTGGGACAGCTGGCATCTTGACTAACGTTCCCTCTGTGACAGCACATGTGTGGCACGCCATGGGAGAAGATTGGGGGACATAGCAGGAGTGCCCAGCCTGTGACGGAGCCATCAGTGAAGTTGGGTGGTTTCAGGTACGTCAGGGCTGAACATCTCTTTCGGGAGGATAAGCACGTTCTCCCCACGATGGGTAAGGCTTCTCTCTCCTCCACACGTTTGCCAACAGGCGTCTCTGTGTTGGGTCCATCTGTCCTGAGCCTTTCACTCTCTCCCTCCTCCCATCTGTGTTCTCCTGTCCTCCTCTGGGGGACACTCAGCCCCTGACTCCCCAACACCCATCCTGCTCTGTCCCTAGGTGCAGGGAGCTCGGACAATGCAGTTCCCACCAGGTGTGAGACAACGCACTTTCCCACCAGGAGGATATGAGGGAGGAGTCCGCATGCCTGTGAACAGTTGACTTTGTCAGACTGTCATTTCCACCAAACCGGGAGGTGGGCAGCAATAGCACATTGTGGCTGAATTTCAGTTTCTCCTCTGACTAAACTGCTTGGGCAGTTTTCATACATGTGTGGACCATGTAACCATCCTCAATAGAAGGATGGACTGGACTCTGTTCATGAGTGGGTGGGACTCTAGTAAGGTGCCAGCATCCTTAACTTGTGGGAAAACTTTGCTCTTAGTGGATCTGTGGGCAGTGACCTGTGGGATGAGAGAAAGTGACTCATCTTTGCCCCTGGCTCTTGGCACTGAGCTCTTAAAACCCTGGGCACCTCCTGAGGGACAGGTGTCTTTGGGACGCTGGTGAGATGGCTCTTGGCTGAGGGGCCAGGAGAGCGTCAGAGTGGGGGCTGGTCCCCAGAAAGACCCAGTTGTTCCGAAGGTTGGAATGTTCAGGCCCTAGAAGGAGGCACAGCAGGAGGAGCCTGAACACCCACCCATCTCTCCAACCACAGAGGCCTGTGTGCAGGGACCTGGGCCTGCGGGACACTGACGGGGAACATGCCTCCTGCTGCTGTCAGACGGGGACCCCCAGAAAACGAGACCAAAACCCCTGCACAAACAGGGACAGGCATTGTGTCCACAAGAGCAAAGATATAAACACCCAGGAGAGGAGGCCGAGGTCGGGCCCAGGCCTGAGCCCAGGCTGACCTGCCCCAGGAAGCCTTACTGACCAGGCTCCTGGAGATGCGCTGCATTAGGACACGTGACAAGGCCTGGGGAAGGGGAGTCCCTGTGACCACAGGTCCTGGTTGGACAGGGTTCCCCTGAGGGACAAGGTCAGAGGAGCAGAGAGGTGACCCGGCCAAGGAGTGACCACGTCAAAGCCCACGATGCACTGAGCACTGACCAGGCCCTATCCCAGCCATGCTCAGTCCTCACCGCCACTCCCGTCCCGCCTGCAAAGAGCACAGAATACACAGGAATCTGCAAAACTCTTGGTGCTTCTGTTTATTTCCTCTCAGAAGACATGTAATTAGAGGGTCGCCTTAAATTGCAGTCAGCAGTCACAGCAAGCATAGAATAATCAGGTCAATCCACAGTCTCATTTCAATCCGGAGCAGGAAGTGGCAGCTCAGAGCACGAGGGAGGAAAGGCAGGGATGGGGCCGGGGAGGGCCCAGCCATGTCTGCTGACAGGAAAGTGTGGGGGGCAGGGTGGGGCCAGCACCCCAATCAGAGGTTCCTGAGTCAGGAAGTGGGAGCTGGAACACACCTTCCATCACTCAGTCCCCACAGGGCAGCGGCCTCACGCTGTGGAGGACAATCATCATGAGCAGGTTCAGGGCAGTGGCTGTGACTGGTGACATTCTCAAACCCACTTCATGCTCACAGTGTCCCACAGACTCCCCACTGCCCAGTCCCCCCTCTGCCCACTCCTCCTCATGGCAGGTCTCACCTTTAGAAGCCGAGAGAGACACATCAGAGCCCTGGGCGCTGTCACTGTCTGGAGGGGACAAACCAGGGAAGGGGTCAGAGCCCCAGGGTAGGAGACTAAGAGGAACTATGTGGGTGGGGTCCCCTATGGCTCCCTCTGCACTGTCACAGGGTCTCAGGGGTCACCCCCCATACTCACTGGCAGCCTGAGCGTAGCTCCCTCCTTTTCCACCTGCGGGAAGAAAACACCCCGTGAGAGACCAGGGAGGAGGCAGGGCCATGAGGTTCTAGACTAAGAGGAAGCCCTAATTGTGGGCCTAGAGAAGTTTCCAGAAGCATGTGTACAGACCCAGGGCAGGACCTGGACACACGGTTGAAGGACATGTATGGGGACTGGACCCCCCACCCTCCTGGAGGTCTGTGCTCAGCAGGGACCTGCCCTCTGACCTGGGGCTGCTGGGAACGGGGTCCCCACCAACAGCAGTATCAGGTGAGAAGTGGGCCCCTCATCTCCCACAGGCCTCACTACAGAGTCAGTGTGAGCACAGAGCCCCACACTGGCCATCACAATGTGGGGATGGTGCTCCCGGGAATGAGGTGGGACACACGTCTACCTGGGCTTGAACCCCCAGTGGGACAGACACTCACACCCCACCCCTGCTCACCTGAGCGCCTCTTCCCCCACATCACAGCTCCAGCCACAGCTCCCAGCAGGACCAGGCCCCCAACAATGCCCAGGATGATGAAGATGAAGGTCTGAGGAGGCGGCTCTGGGAGGAGAAGGGAAGGGAGGGTGAGGGCCCTGACCCCAGGCCTCAGCCGCCACCCCACTGAGGTCCTCCAGGGCCCCGCTGCCCTGTGAAGAGGCTCTGTGCCCACGGCCCTCCTCACCCCATCTCAGGCTCAGGGGCTTGGTCAGCCCCTCGTGCTGCACATGGCACGTGTATCTGTGCTCCTCTCCAGGGGGCACCCCCACGGCCGCCCACTTCTGGAAGGTGCCGTCCCCCGCAGGCCTGGTCTCCACCATCTCCATGTCCTGGGTCTGGTCCTCCCCGTCACGCTGCCAGGTCAGGCTGATGTCCGCAGGGTAGAAGCCCAGCGCCCAGCACCTCAGGGTGACCTCACTGGCAGAGACGGGGTGGTGGCTCACGTGTGCCTTTGGAGGGTCTGAGGGGAGGGGAGAAAATGCAGGACCTTTGCATCCTCCATGGGACACTCCAGCAGCGCCCATGTGACCATCCTGAGAGTGGACAGACACCTGGGTGGGGAGGGAGCACACAGCACACACACCAGCCTGGACAGAGGCTCCTGGAAGGACTTCCTTGTTTTTAGAAAGTTCTAGAATCAGAGAGACACAGCCCAGGGCAGGAGGCAGTTCTCTGAGGGAGAAATGGGGTTTGTGTCCTGACCTGGGTGGAGGCCACGTAAATCAGAAAAGCAGGGGCCAGGCCTCAGACACAGGGGTGTGGGGCAGCGCACAAGGCCTGAGAGAGAAGGTCCCCTTGGGAACATCTGGTTGGTTATTTCAGGGGAGTCTCCCTGCTCCCCAGGGGAGCCCACTTCCTCACTGTCCCTGAGAGGAGGGCCAGTCCCTCTGTACCCAACCGGGACATTCAGGGCCCTCCCCCTCCCTGACCCCGAGGAGGGGTGTCTGACACTGACCCCCTGTCCTGTCTCCTTGTAGGAGCCCCAGCGCCGGGGAGAGGGGGCGGCCCCAGGGCCCCTGGTACCTGCACGCTGCAGGGTCTCCTTCCCTTTGTCCAGGTACATGCGCAGATAGTCCACACACCGGCCCTCCAGGTAGCTCCTGTGATGCTCTGCCGCACCCGCCGCCTCCCACTTCCGCTTTGTGATCTGAGCCGCCATGTCGGCCGCGGTCCAGGAGGTCAGGTCCTCGTTCAGGGCGATGTAGTCGGTGCCATCGTAGGCGTATTGCTCGTACCCGCGGAGGAGGCGCCAGTCCGGTCCCACCTCGCAGCCATACATCTCCTGGAAGGTGTGAGACCCTGACCCCGCCCCGAGGTCAGCCCGCCCGGAGGTCAGCCCGCCCCGCCCCGCCCCGGGGGGACTGAATCTAAAACTGAAAGTGAAATCGGGTCACAGTCCCCGCGGGCTCCTCCCGGGGGTGGGGGGCCGGGCGGGTCCCGCCGCCTCGGGGTGACGCTCGGACCCGGACTCTCGGGGCGACCCCGGCCCGTCCGTGGGGAGGGGGGTCGTGAGGGGCCCGGCGCGCGGCTCACCGTCCTCGCTCTGGTTGTAGTAGCCGCGCAGGTTCTGCAGGTTCCCTCGGTAATTCTGTGTGGCTCCCTTCATGTTCCGCGTCTCCCGGTCCCAATACCCCGGGTCCTCCCGCTCCACCCACGGCTGCTGCATCCACGGCGCCCGCGGCTCCATCCTCCCACTCGGCGCGTCGCTGTCGAACCGCACGAACTGCGTGTCGTCCACGTAGCCAACGACGAGGAAGCGGGGCTCCCCGCGGCCGGGCCGGGACACGCCGGTGTAGAAATATCTCAGGGAGTGGGGGCCTGGGGGGCGGACAGAGGGCAGGGCCGGGCTGGACACGCGCCTTCCCGGGCCCGCGCCCCGCCGGGTCCCCGCGCTCCTCCCCGCACAGCCGCCCCCTCGGACCCCGCACTCACCGGCCCCGCTGGGGGTCAGGACCAGCGCCCCCGAGAGCAGCAGGAGGAGGGTGGGGGGCCTCTGCACCCGCATCCTGGCGTTTGGGGCGCGTCTGAGTCCGGGCGCTTCCGCGGAGGACTTATAACCGGGAGCCGCGGGGACGCTGATTGGCTGCTGTAGAAGCATTTTAGCCAATGGTAGTGAGAATTGTTGCGACGTCATGTGTATCCGGGAAAAAGGCGCGGAAACAGGTTGGGAGAGGAGAAGTGAAACCAGGGCGCTGGGGAGTCCCCACCAGGGAGTTTCCCCCCCAGACTCTGTGCCCCGCTGAGACCTGAGCGCAGGCCTGGGCCCTGGACTCGGTCCTGACCCTCCTCCTGCGCGGGGCGCCCGTCCCCCTGTCCCCCGAGGCCTGGCCCAGGCGCTGTGCTGTTCAGGGACTTTCCAAGGTTTGGGGTTCACCATCTCTGTGCAGCCTCACACAGCGGGAGGCCCCCAATAACCTTGTTCCTGTGGTTCCCTCTGTCACAGTCACCACTCACGGACCCACACGGGGAAACAAGTATGAACTCACGCCGCATGCTCACAGCCTGGGAGATGGTGACAGAGTCATGTTTTTGTGAAAATCACCAATTTCCCAGGTGAAGGAGGAGGAGAGAGGAGGGGCCTGCTCCCCTGTCACATCCTGCCCATCCCCCCAGGAGATGCTGGGTTTCATTTGTTTCTGCGTTTGATCTGTTGGTGTGGCGGCAGCTTATTAAGACATAGAGGGCCGCACAGACATGGGCAGGAGCTGTTTTTTACTGACCTTTTCAGGTCACTACAGTGGTCCTTTCTGAAAAGGGATATGCAAAGTGGGATCATATGGACTGCATTCTACTTGTTTTAATTTTTAAATATATATTTTTTTTATTTCAGAGAGGAATAGAGGGATAGAAACATCAATGATGAGAAAGAGTCATTGATCAGCTGCCTCTTACAAACCCCACACTGAGGATGGAGCCTCCATCCCAGGCATATGCTCAGACAAAAAGGTGACCTGTGACCTCCTGGTTCATAGGTCAATGTTCAAGCACCGAGCCCCGCTGGCTGTGGAATAGTGAATATTTCCTGTTCTGTTCTGTCACCGTCCCCAGGGCTGTCTTGCTCGGTGGCTCTGTCCTCATGCAGGTTAGTGAAGGTGATGCCCTGTGTCTCTAAGTCCTAGAGCCCTTCCCGTGCGGATGCATTAGTCACCCGCCCTCCACGCTCACCTCTGTGTCTCTTCGCACAGAGCCCCTAGGAAGTGTGTCAGCGCTGGGGAGGGTCTAGCTGACGTGGTGGGACACACCTGTGCCAACATTCTGGTTTTCTCTCGGGCCTGGCATTGCATCATGACAGCAGGCCTGTCCGTGGTCCCTGCCAGGTGACATTTCCTGAAGGAGAAGCTCACATTCAGGTTTGAGAGGGTGCGTGCCAGTTCCCCCAGCCTCAGCCCTCCCCGTGTCTGTGTCACTCATTCTGTTAGGGAACCATGGGCCAGGCTGGGTGTGGCTCAGCGGCTGAGCATGGACCTTCAACCAGGAGGTCAGGGTTCCATTCCCTGTGAGGCACCTGCTGGGTTGCAGACTCTGTCCTCACTCTGGGTGTGGCGGGGGTGGGGGGTGGGGTGCATGCGGGAGGCAGCCTAGCCATGGCTCTCTCTCATCATGGGTGTTTCTCTGTCTCCTTCTCCCTTCCTCCTGAAATCAATAGGAATAATAGTAATAAAGAGTTGGCTGGATGCGGCTGTGGAAAGGAGGGGGAAGGAGAGGGGGAGCCTCGGGACCAGCTGTGAAGGCCCCGCAGGCCCTGCAAGGTCCTGGTCGCCTGTGTGGTCTCTGTGCCCGGGCCCCGGGGCCCCTGAGATGATGTGATGGGAACATGTGGGGCCCATGGGGCATGTAGGTGTGAAGAGGATGCATGAGCAGTTGTGGGCTGGAGGGGTTGGGGGGTGCTCACCTCTGGGCTCCTCTGCATGTGGCATCTGGGACATTGCACCCCTGACTCTGAGGCAGGTCCCCCATAAAAGGAGGCTCCTGTGGGGGCGGGGGACTTCCCTTGCTCTCAGGAGTTTATAGGACGTGATGCGGGGCCTCCATCCCAGGGCTTAGCACCAGGTCCTCCAGGCTCGCCCCCCTCTTCTCTCCCTCCTCCCCCCAACAGTGCTCAATCCCAAGCTCCCAGGGCGTCGCCTCACCCCCAGCGCTGCTCTCCCTCCCAGGGGCTGGCTCCCGCAGTCACACCCGCAGCCCTCAGAGCCTCTAGGTCTCTGCTGTGGGGGGTAGGGGGAGCTGCCAGCGACCCCAGCCGGGCCTGGGAAGCCTTGCAGGCCTCGGGGCCGCCCCCCACCTGGACTCGCTCTGGCTCCTTCGCGGGAGGGCCCTCAGCCCCGGCGCCTAGTGAATGCAGCCCCCCGCTGGACCCCTGAAGGGGAGACAGGGTGTGAGCTGAGCACCCCCTTAGCCCCAACCACAAGAAGTTCTATGATTATGATTATGATTATTACCTTTAAGTTAAGAAATCCTCTCTTTTAAAGGAGACCATTTTTATTGTTTTTTATTTTATTTTTTAAAATATATTTTTAGGAGAGAATCCAAGATGGCTGCACAGGTAAACACTTAACCGCAGCCACACACAACAATTTCAATAAAATACAACAAAAATATAAAATGGACATTGCCCAGAACTACAGGAAAGTCGACTGACTGGAAATTCTACAAGGAGAAAGAAAGAGGAAACCAGAAGGAAAATCAGAGGAGCTGTAAAAGCCTAAGGTACGGAGACACTCTTTGTGCACAAAGAGGAAGGGGAGGCTGAGTGCCTGGCTGGCGTTCCCTAGCGGGAAGGAAATAAAAGCTCCTGATTGTGCCGAACCCCAGACCCGACAGCACTGAACCCCAGTTCTTGGCCAGACCCTGGGAACCCAGGCTCATACAGTGGGAGCCAGGGATGTGAGCAGAATATCAGGGGCATGGCGAAAGGCAGAGCCCCCGGAGGCGCGCACATTGTGCACAGAGGACAGACTGTTGACTCTGCTGCTAGATTGCCCTAGCGGGAAGGAGACAAAAGCTCCGGACTGTGCTGAGCCCCAGTTCCAACTGCTCTGAACCTCAGTTCTAGGCCAGACCCTGGGGACCCAGGCTCATACAGAGGGAGTTGGGCTGTAAGGCGGAAACCCAGGGGAGCGGCAAAAGGAGGCCCCGAATGGACGTTTGACTGTGCTGCTGGATTGCCCTGGCAGAAACGAGACAAAAGCTCCAGACTGCTCTGAAAGTCACCTCCAACTCCACTTCCAACTGAACTGAACCCCAGTTCTGGGCTCATTGGGGGAGAGCCTAGACTAGGGGTGTCGAACTCAATCAGAGAAGGGGCCAAAATCTAAAAT
The DNA here is from genome assembly GCF_964339955.1 of Pipistrellus hanaki. Lineage (NCBI taxonomy): Eukaryota > Metazoa > Chordata > Mammalia > Chiroptera > Vespertilionidae > Pipistrellus > Pipistrellus hanaki. Next base: position 50,529,660 of record NC_140517.1, on the reverse strand, counting down.
CCAGCCTAAATCGTGGGCCGAATGGTTTACTGAACAGTCATAAACTGACAATGTCATAAACTGACAGCGGAGAGCAGTGATGACAGCATGGTGCGGGCCACATTGCAAGGCCTGGCGGGCTGGATTTGGCCCGCGGGCCTTGTGTTTGACACATATGGCCTAGACTGTTTGGTAGCAGGTGAAAATCGAAGGGACCTTTCTCTCAGAGGTGCTTTCAATGAGTACTGAAGGACCCTGAGGAATACTGAGACTCAGGAGCCATATAGGGTGGGGCTGAGGGAAGCCAAGGCTGTAGGCTCCACCCTGAAACCCCTCCCCATCCAAGCAGAACACAGAGACTTTTAAGGCTACCAACTCAGGGGAGCTGCAAAAATGCCAGACAAGGAAATAAATCACAAACGAAAGAAACGGAGGACAAAAGTGACTGGATATAGAGTTCAAATCTACACTTATAATGTTTTTCAAGAATTTCCTAGAAAAGGTTGATAGGACTTATGAGGATATGAAAAGGGATCAACTAGAATTAATAAGGAATCAACAAGAAATAATAAGGAATCAACCAGAAATAAAAAATACATTGTCTGAAATAAAAAAATATTATACAGAGTCCTAAAAACAGAATGGAAGATTGCAAGAATCAAGTCAAAGATTTGGAACAGAAAGAGCCAGAAGACACTCCTCTGCAGAAGCAAGAAGACAAGAGAATCCAGAAAGTTGAAGATAATGTAAGAAACCTCTGGGACAACTTCAAGTGAACCAACATCAGAATTATGAGGGACTCAGAAGGTGAGAGAGAGCAAGATATCGAAAACATACTGAAAGAAATAGTGACAGAAAACTTCCCCCACCTGGTGAAAGGATTAGACTTACAAGTCCAGGAAGCGCACAGAACTCCAAACAAAAGAAATCCAAAGAAGACCATACCAAGACACATCATAATTAAAATTCCAAGAGCAAAAGACAGAGAGAGAATATTAAAAGCAGTAAGAGCAAAGCAGATAGTTACCTATAAAGGAGCACCTATACGATTGTCAGCTGATTTCTCAACTGAAACCATGCAGGCCAGATGGGAATGGCAAGAAATATTCAAGGTGATGAATAGCAAGAACCTACAGTCAAAAATGCTCTACCCAACAAAGCTGTCACTCAGAATAGAAGGCCAGATAAAGAGCTTCACTAATTTAAAAAAAGCTAAAGGAGTTCATCACCACCAAACCAGAATTATATGAATTGCTGAAGGGGGTTCTTTCGGAAGAGAAAGTAAATAAAGATAAAAATTATGAACAACAAATACGTAACTGTCAACAAGTGAATCTAAAAACAAAGAAAATTAAAAAAAATCTGATGAACAATATTAACTGTTGAATACAATAGAATCAGAGGTATGGAAGGGGAGTGAACTGGGGAAAAGGGGAGTGGGGGGGTGTGGGAAAAGACTGAACATAAACTGTGCACCTATGGATGAGGACAATGGGGGGGTGGGGAATGGGCAGAGGGTGGGGTGGGAACATGGTGGAGGAGAGTAATGGAGGGAGGGGAAGAGGAACATTTGTAATAATATGAACAATAAAGATTTATAAAATAAATAAATTATATATATATCGATAGATAGATAGATTGATTTCAGAGAGGGAGGGAGAGGGAGAGAGAAACATCCACAATGAGAGAGAATGTCTGACCAGCTGCTCCTGCAGGTCCCCCACTGGGGAGGAGCCCACACCCCAGGCCTGTGCCCTGGACCAGAATGGGACCCCGGACCCTTCAGTCCGAAGGCTGCCGCTCAGTCCACTGGACCACACCGGCCAGGGCAGGAGACCACCTTCAAAGCCCCACGTGTCACCTGCGTGGCCGGTTCACACAGCCCAGGAGGGAGGGAGGAACCATCACTCCCCCTCGGAGGCCCTGCAGCTCTCCTAGGGGCTCCGCTGACTCCTCAGCCAGGAACCCCAGGGGCTCTGTGGGACCCGAGGCCTTGCGCGCGCCCCCCCCCCCCGTCAGATCCAGGGGCCGCGGGAGACACCGTGCCATTGGAGGAAGGAGGGACCGTCCTGAGGAAGGACAGGCCTGCCCCAGACTCAGCCACCTGTGCCAGGGAAGGGCAGCTGCCCAGTGGCCGCGGGAGGAGGGGCCGCCCTGAGGCTGGAACCAGCCCTTTCCCCGCCCCAGGGAATGGCCATTGCAGAGGCCGCTGCTGTGGAGGCCATGGAGAAGGCGGAGGAGGCGGAGGCGGAGGCCCAGGCCCAGGGGTGCCCTGGGCCCAGGTCCGGCCCACCGGCCCCTGAGGAGCCCTTGACCCCGGAGCCCTGAGCTCGGCCTGGCAGCGGCCCTAGGCCCAGACCTGCAGGTGGAGGGGGCCTCGGGCCGCGCTTTCTGGGCCCTGAGGGCGCAGCGCTCCCCTGAGCTGCTGGGTCCGGAGTCCCAGGCCTCGCCTCCTGGCCAGGGGGCTGGGCCTAGGGAGCAGCTGGGGCTCCTGTGCGTAGGGCTCCTGCAGCCCCAGGAGGGCGGAGAGGGCGCTGGCTTCCTCCAGAGGAGACCCCCGCGGAGCCTCTGGGGATCCCTGCCCAGGAGGCTCGTCCTCCAGCTCCTGAGCCCTGGGGCCCAGCCCTGGAGCTGGGCGGCCACTGCACCCTGGGGCCCCTGGGTCCTTGTCCAGTTGGAGCAGTTGAGCCCTACTCTGCAGAGCAGCCCAGGCCCAGAGGCGTCAGGGGCAGGGTGAGCGGGGCAGGGACGGGGTGGGCGGGGCAGGGGCGAGGTGCGACCAGCCCTGGCACCTGAGCTTCTAGCCTAGGCCAGCCTGGCACCAGTGCCATGAGGAGGCCCAGGAGGGGGAAGCGGCGAGGAGGGCGCGGGGAGCAGCACCCGCAGGTCTGCAATATGCGCCCCACGCACAGCAGGACGCATGGGGCCCCGATGCCCAGAGGGGCGGCCCTCCGTGAGCAGGGGACCCTGAACCCCGAATCGCATCGGGGGCGGGAAGACTTGACATCTCTCTCGGCCGAGCCCCCCAAGCAGACGGGTCCCTGCGGCCGCCCCAGCGCTGACAGGAGGCCGCGGAGCAGGAGAGCTGGGCACAGGCCCCATGGGTGCCCCCAGGGCACAGCCCAGCCCCGCCCCGGCCCGCGGTCGCCCGCACAGGTCCTGTCCCGGCGCCCCCTGGCCTGCTCCTGGCGCGGGACCCGCTGGCTCTCAGCTGGGCACCGCCATCCGCTCTGCACCCGCGACCAGCCCCCAGGCTGCCACGTCCACCGCCAGGCCCTCCTCCGACCTCCAAGGAGGCGGGTGAGTGCCATCGCGGGGAAGTGTGCGCCCATCCCGCCGTGTCCTGCGAAGAGCTGGTTCCCACGGGGAAGCCCCTGAGCGGACGCCCGCCCCCTCCCTCCTGACGGGCAAGCTGGAGCGGCCATGAGGGGGGAGCACAGCTGTGAACAGCCAGCCCTGAGGGCGAGGCTGGCCCTCAGCCCAGGCCCTCCAGCCCCCACACCGCACCCCCCAGGAGGCCGCACACCCCCTCCTGCCACCCACCCCATCTCAGTCACCAGCTCCTGTCTGTGCCACCCCTGACCCCAGTCTGAGTGGGCTGGGAGAGGGGACAGTGGTGTGTGCTCTGCATAGCTCTCTCTCTCTCTTAAATATAAAATGCTTTATTTGCAATCCGCACTTGAGGACATGTTTTCATTGATTTTCAGAGAGGAAAGGAGAGAGAGTCATTGATAGGTGGCCTCCCATATGCACCCGGATCATGTATGGAGCCCACACACTAGTGAGATATGCTCCTTGACCAGGAAGCAAACATACAGTCTTTTGGTATACCGGATGACGCTCCAACTTTTGAGCTGCCCTCAGGGCTAAATGCTTTTATTAATGAAACCTTCCTGCTTCAACTAGGCAATTTCTCTTAGAAATCATAGCAATATTACGTTGATTACTCTAACAGCCTATATCACGTACATAACAACCGCCTGTCTTTTCATTAAGCTTAAGAATAGACCAGGATGCAGACTGCTTTTTATCATGTTTCAAGGGAAGACAAGTCATTCACTGTTCACACCTCTTCCTCAGGCATCAGGGTGATAGTCTTCATTCGTATAAATTTAATCTGTTTCTCCTGGTAAAATGAAGCTTAAAAAAGACAATCTGCTACCTGGTCACAATATAGGATATTAACCCGTTAACCGGGGAGTTCCCTTTTGAATGACGCAACCTGTAATGGACACATACTCTTTCACTAGGACATGTCAGTACATCATGCCTGGTGGACATAATTTCATATTATTATTTTTTTATTTATACTTAATTAAAATAAATGATACATATATTTTTTCGTTTATTTATATATAAAGCACAAAGGAAAATACAAAATTACAAAAAAAATAGAAAAGAATACCAACAAAAAAATGGAAACATCGAATTAAAAAATTATGAATTTTACTAACAATGATAAAGAATACAAAAAATATATACCGTCCCTCTCAGGGCGCAACATACATTTCCAGGACATATTCATACGTCCGACCCGTTCCCAATATTGTTTACATTTGAAGTATTTTTAGGTCCTGCTCAGTTAACAGGTTAATGCCATTCTGCTATCAGAGCCATGGCCAAGGCTGACCAGACAGCCCGGAGGCTGGCTCGGCGAAGCTGCTGAGGTTCCGGGAAGGCTGTAGGTCAGCAGCAGGGAGAGCACACTGCGTTAGACTGCAAGCCGAAAACTGTCCCCAGGCTCCTTCTGCCACAAAACTGAAACTTAATGATTTATTGGCTTCGTTGTGACTCTCAGTTAAGCGAGACAGAAATCGCTTTGATGTCCAATGTTAGAGGTTCCAAAGGTTTGTACAACTTAGACACATCAGAGAAGAAGGTCACAGCTGTTTTCTTTAATCTATTTACACTCTTTCCACTAAGAAGGCTAAATGAATTCTGCCACCACCAGGTCAGCACTAACTACAGTACCCAAACCACAGGCAGCGATATCTCTTTATGAATTACCTTTGCCTCACTTTCCTTAGTTCAAAAAACACCACAAAGGGCCTGGCTGGCATGGCTCTGTGGTTGAGCGTCACCCTATAAGCCCTCTACAGGTCCTAGTTCAGTTCCCAGTCAGGGCATATGCCCGGGTTGCTGGCTTGATGCCCAGTCTGTGGTGTGCAGGAGGCAGTCAATCGATGATTCTCTCTCATCACTGATGTTTCTATCTCCCTCTCCCTTTCTCTCTGAGATCAATAAAAATATATTAAAGAAAAAACCCCTCATATTTTTACAGTAAATTTATAAACAAAAAACATAACTACAAAGGGAAAGGTGCACAAAGTGAGTCATGTTCTTGCTCAGCAGATTGAGCAGAGCAATGGCCCCACCTGCTGGTTCTGGACAAACCGTCAGGAAGTTAGGGTACCTGGCAAGTTAGGAACCCTGCCCGCCTGCCTTCTCAATGCCCAAGTGACTCACAGCACTGCTGAGAGAAGCCTGTTGTCCTTAGGCACAGAGTGATGTGTGTGGCTTCTAAATATTTCCTCTAAGGTTCCATGTCTTCTTTCTTATTTTTCTTTGGTTTTGAATGAGCTGTACAGCTCCAGAAGCAACCAGAGGTGCAGTGGTTTTATACCGGATCAAGTGCTGTGAGCCTTCCTCCAAATCAATCACACAGTCCCTCTGGTTATCTGTTTCTGGTTCTACCAGGATGTTTTCTTGTCTTTCTTTCACTCTCAGAAATGCATATGAATCTAGATCCGGTTTGGGAACTGACCTTAAGAGGTCCACTTTCTGTAAGTTAGGAGGCATATGCTTTAGGCTACATTCTTTAGATAGGTCTCTGTGTTTGCCGTGTGCTCTTTGGCAAAGGCAAGCTCTTCTGGAGAAAGGCTGGAAGGCTCCTCCTGGTGGCGTGCTTTCTCCTTTTCAAGGACTTGAGGGAAAAACTTCTCTATCTTCATGAGCCGACACCGCAAGTAGCTGCTAAGGACATAGCGGATGCTCTCCATCTCCATTCCATGGATACTAATCTCCAGGTCCCCCTTCTTCGCTCTCCTGAGATTTCCTTCCATGTGGTCTCGCTGTTCCATGACACATTCTACCATTTCAGGCTTGCTTTCCAGAAGGCCAGGGGCAAACTTTTCATTCATCCCAGCCTGCTCCAGCCTTTCAGTGAGCTCTGCCGGGGTTAGGACCACCTCCTCACTATCCCCATCGGAGTCCTGTCCCGGGAGATCCAGCTCCTCTGTCATCTTCTCTGGAACCTGGGCACCAGAGGCAGCCTGCGGCCAGGGCGGGAAGCTCCTGGGGAAGCACCCCGCTCGCAGAGGAACCGCCTTTCCTACGTCTGCTGGAGACCTTCCGGACCTTCCAGACCCTCCCTCTCTCTCTGTCACACACACACACACACACACACACACACACACACACACACAGACACACACACACTCAGGGAGTGCTCGCTCCCCCCTCCTAACCCCTAGCCACTGTGCTCCCAGTTCCCTGAGGCAGGTCGGTAGGGGAGGGGCAGGCTCAGGGCCTTCCCTGCTCCACCCTCAGGGCAGCGGGGCTGAGGAGGGACGGGGTGAGCGGGAGGCGGGGACACGGGCACTCGTGACAGGGCGATGGGCCCGCGTCCTCCACGGGCTCCCATGCCAATAAGGACGCCCCGGGGCCAGGGCCTGGGGGACCCGCAGGCGGCCCCAGTTTGAGGTCAGCAACCAGCCAACTGGTCCCTGTGCGCCCTGGGGCAGTGGTGCCTCCTGCCGCCCAGGCCCGGCCTCCAGGGGGCGCTGCTCGGCTCCGCATGCATCTCTGCTGCTGCTGCTGAGACCGCGGGGAGGGGGGGGTGGCGTGGGGGGGGGGGAGGGACGGGCTGTGTCCCGGGTTTATTAGGGCCCTTCTGCTCCGTGTCCCCTCCCCGCACCCTCCGGGAGGAGGGCCCTGCATTGGCTGCGAGGCCAAGTCCCGGACCCGCCCGCCAAGGCAGGCAGGACGCAGGCCAGACAGGTCCAGGCTGCGGGCTCTCCGCGGAGGGAAGGGGCCGCCGCCCCAGGCGGGCCCCTGGGGCCTGAGCTGCAGCCGGGCGACAGGGGTCCCCGGTCACCTTCAGGCCCGGAGGCCACACAGGCAGCCTGAGGCTCGGGTTCCTCTGCCGCCCCCCCCTCCCCGCGCGGCTGCCCTCAGCCCCCCACGCGGCCCGAGGCCCACGCGCCCCAGCGCCGGCGCCGCCCGCGGGTCCGCAGGGCCTCAGGGCCTCAGGGGCCGGGCCTCCCTCTGGCCGGGCCCGCTAGGCCCCCAGGCCAGGGGCCGCTCACAGCTCAGCTGCAGGTGACCTTGGCCTTGAGCTCCAGGGAGGCCGGGCGGGGCCTGCGCTCTGGAGCCTCCTCTCCAGCGACCGGGGCGGCCCAGGTCGGGCACCCGGCTTCCGGTGCACAGCTCCCTCCCATCTGGGTGCATCCGCCCCCCAGGACGCTCCCCTTCCTTCCCCGCAGGGCTGCTCTACGGGCGGGCCCTGTGCGGGCTCCGCAGCTCCTCCGCCTTCCCTGCCGCGTCCCCAGCGCAGAGCGGCCGGTCTGCGGAGCTCTCACGGTCAGGCTCTGTCCGGGGACAGCCCGCGGCCCGGGTTCCATCCGAAGCGCCCGTGGCCCTACCCGGCGTCCCCCCCAGAGGCCTGGTCCTGAGGACCGGTCCCCGGAGGGGGCGGCCCTCACACCTGCTGACCTGAGCGCAGCACAGGGGGTGGCGCTGTCGCCCCTTCGGCCCCAGAGCTGGACCTGCCGCCCAGGAGCCCGGCCTGGTGCTGGGGCCGCTCCCTCCTTCCCCGACCCGCGGGGCCCTCCCAGGAGGGGGTGCGGGGCCCCGGGGGTGGATGCTGCTGCGGGGCTCAGCTCTGGCCTGCGGGCGGCGCAGGGGCTCCTCTTCCCTTTGGGGTCCCGGTCCCCACCCCTGGTGTCCTTCTGCCCCAGGGAGGCTGCGCGGTGAGGAGGGGGAGCTGGGCCCCGAGGCCCTGACACCCCGTGGACGTGGGGCCTCAGACCCCTGTGCCCTCTGCCTCCCGCAGCCCCTCGCCTGCTGGGCAGCCTGAGTGTGGGAGCCCCGTTAGCTGAGGGGGAGTCCCCACCCCGGAGCTTCTGGGCCTTTAAAGCGGCACCTGAGTGGCCGCCCTGTGGCGAGTCTCCTGTGTGAACGCCCCCGCGGGAGGGATGCGGCTGCTGCGTCACCTTGGACAGGCCGCCAGGGGGCAGCAGACCGCAGGTCACCCCCAGGCCTCTCTCCGGCCCCGCCCAGGGCTGTAAAGTGGGGGTTGTGTGCTGGTTTCCTCTCTAAGGGGTGTGTGTCCCCACCATGGACATGCCTCCCTCCTGAGCGTGAGCATCCGGGGCCTGGCCCCATCGGCGCCCCTTTCGCGGGATCCCCCGCGTCCCGGGCTGTGCGGGAGGCCCTGGCGTTGCCCTCTGTCCTCAGGGGCGCTGGGCAGGGCGGCTGCTTTTCTCCCTGGAAACTGTGCTCAGCGGGGTGCAGCCCCCTCTCCCTCAGAAAGAGGGGTGCTCCCCAGGAGCCGGAGCTGGCGGCCCTGCTGAGGGGCCGGGGCGGGTGCCCACGGGGACGGGGCAGAGGGGAGGGCGGAGGCAGGGGTGTCTCCAGCTGCGCCCCCTCTGACAGGCTTTGGGCTGGGAGGCTGGGGCGCCTGCAGCGCGCAGGCGCCGGGCGCCTGTGTGGGGACCCCCGCCCACCCCTCTGGGGCTCGCAATTGCCCTGCGCGGGCCCGTCCCCTGCGTGTCAGTGGAGACGGCCCCGCGCACTCAGCTCCTCGTACCCGCCTCTGGGGACCCGGCCCCCGGAACACCCGGAGGCGCTGCGGAGTGCAGGGCGACCCAGGAAGCCTTCCCGGAGGGGGCGGCGGAGGGGCCCGCCCAGGACCCAGCCCCACAGCGTTGCAGGGGGACGCGCAGCCGCCTTTGAGGGTCCTCGGCCACCTGACTGTCCCTTCTGGGACCCGCCTGCCCGACCCCCGAGCCGGGCCGAGGCCCGCAGTCTGTCATGGCCTTCAAGGCCATCTCCTGTCTTGGATCCGGGGTCCGGGTCCGGGCGAGGAGGTCAGCGCTGGGGGAGGCGGGTGTGAGGGGGGGGGCAGGACGGGAGGGGAATCGGGCTCAGGGTGGGCCCCGCACAGGGGTAGGGTGCCCTGGGGCGGGCGGCCCCACAGACCAGGCGCCCAGCGAGCAGCGGGGCCAGCGGGGCGGCGGCCTCGGGGCCAAGGCAGGAGCGCTTCTGGAGAAGCGGGTGGAGCTGGTACTGCACCCGCCCCGCTGGCGGTGAGGTTGGGCTGGTGCTCCCTCCACCCCCCCGCAGCCGGTGACCCCCAAAGCCGGCGCTGCCTCTGCTGCTCCTCGGCCCAGCCCACCAACACCAGGGCGGCCCCTGGCAGCGCTGAGGCCTGAGTGGGGGTCTGTGTTGGAATTGTGGGCGGGGCTGAGGGCACAGAGCGGGACCCAGGTTCCGCTGCCCCTTCCTGGGCCTCAGGCCTCAGGAGCTCACGCAGCATCCCTGGGCCCGGACCGAAATCTGTGGCAGCTGGTCCTTGGGGCTGGTCCTGACCCCGGGGGAGGAGGGAGCGGTGTGGCCTCAGCCCGCCCTGCTCTGTCCTGTGTTTATTGGCGCTAAAGGTGTGAGCACACTCCACATGCACCCAAGTGACACTCACATGAGATGGCGCACACACACACACACACACACACACACACACTGTTTATGCAGGTTCTGGTTCATTCTCCCAGGAGGATGTTTTCCAGTGATTTCTCTCTTGGGTAGAGCGCAGGAGGGAAGAGGAGAGGAAAGGGAGAAAGGACCCACCAAAAAATGACTCGGAGACTGGCCACCTGGAGCGCCAGCTAGGGGAGGGGTGTGCGCCCAGTGGCCCTGGCCCGGGACCAGCACCCGACCCCAAGGCGCTCTGACCATCAGCGCTGTCAGCTGTGCCTCCGGTGATGGGTTCATATGATGGAGCATCCCCTGCCCTCCCCCCCCCCCCCACACACACACAGTTCCCAGGCTCCTAAAACCCTGGGCACCTCCTGAGTGACAGGTGTCTTTGGGAAGCTGGTGAGATGGCTCCGGGCTGAGGGGCCTGGAGAGCATCAGGGTGGGGGTTGGTCTCCAGAAAGACCCAGCTGATCAGAGGGTTGGAACGTTCAGGCCCCAGAAGGAGGCAGAGCAGGAGGAGCCTGAACACCCATCTCTCCAACCACAGAGGCCTGTGTGCAGGGACCTGGGCCGGCGGGACACTGACGGGGAACATGCCTCCTGCTGCTGTCAGACGGGGACCCCCAGAGAGTGAGGCCAGAACTCACACATGGAAGCAGGAACAGGCAGAGTGTCCAGAAGAGCAAAGAAACCACGAGCACCCAGAGGTGGGTCTGGGCCCCACCCAGGCCTGAGCCCAGGCTGCCCTGCCCCAGGAAGGCTCACTGTCCAGGCTCCTGGAGATGCGCTGCTTTAGGACACGTGACAAGGCCTGGGGGATGGGAGTCCCTGTGACCACAGGTCCTGGTGGGACAGGGTTCCCCTGAGGGACAAGGTCAGAGGAGCAGAGAGGTGACCCGCGGAGGAGTGACCACGTCAAAGCCCAAGATGCACTGAGCACCCCCTGGACACAGGTGGGGACCACACTCCGTCTTCAGAACCTCCCCTGTCCACACCTGGGACAGCTCAGCACAGCCAACACATGAGCTCTGGAAGGTTCTTGGTGTTTAAATTTATTTCCGCTCAAAATGTGGGATGTTCTCTTTTCATTTACCCACCAACCCTTCATGGCAAGAAATGTACAGTCACCCCCAGAACCTCATCTCAATGCAGAAGGAACAGCTTGCAGCTCAGAGCATGAGGAAGTAAATACAGCCAAAGTGAGGGCCCACCCGCCTCTGCTGACAGAAAAGTGGGGGGCAGAGTAGGACCAGCCCCCCTTCAGAGGTTCCTGAGTCAGGAAGTGGGAGCGGGAACACACCTTCCATCACTCAGTCCCCACAGGGCAGCGGCCTCACGCTGTGGAGGACAATCATCATGAGCAGGTTCAGGGCAGTGGCTGTGACTGGTGACATTCTCAAAGCCCACTTCCTGCTCACAGTGTCCCCAGACTCCCCATCGTGCAGCCCACCCTGCCCACCCCGCCCCACGGCAGGTCTCACCTTTAGAAGCCGAGAGAGACACATCAGAGCCCTGGCTGCTGTAACTGTCTGGAGGGGAAAAACCAAGATGGGGTCAGAGCTCCAGGGTAGGAGACTAAGAGGAACTATGGGGGTGGGGTCCCCTATGGCTCCCTCTGCACTGTCACAGGGTCTCAGTGGTCCCCCCATACTCACTGGCAGCCTGAGCATAGCTCCCTCCTTTTCCACCTGCGGGAAGAAAACACCCCGTGAGAGACCAGGGAGGAGGCAGGGCCAGGAGGTCCTAGAGGAAGCCCTAGTCCTGGGCCCAGAGAAGTTTCCAGAACTGTGTGTACAGACCCAGGGCAGGATCAGGACACCTGAGGGAAGGGCATGTGTGGGGACTGGACCCACCACCCTCCTGGAGGTCTGTGCTCAGCAGGGACCTGCCCTCTGAGCTGTGGCTGCTGGGAACGGGGTCCCTACCACCAGCATCATCAGGTGAGAAGTGGGTCCCTCATCTCCCAAGGGCCTCACTACAGAGTCAGAGTGAGCACAGAGCCCCACACTGGCCATCACATGTGTGGGGATGGAGCTTCCCGGGAATGAGGCGGACACACGTCTACCTGGGCTTGAACCGCCAGTGGGACAGACACTCAGACCCCACCCCTGCCCACCTGAGCGCCTCTTCCCCCACATCACAGCTCCAGCCACAGCTCCCAGCAGGACCAGGCCCCCAACAATGCCCAGGATGATGAAGATGAAGGTCTGAGGAGGCGGCTCTGGGAGGAGAAGGGAAGGGAGGGTGAGGGCCCTGACCCCAGGCCTCAGCCCCCACCCCACTGAGGTCCCCCAGGGCCCCGCTGCCCTGAGAAGAGGCTGTGTGCCCACGGCCCTCCTCACCCCATCTCACGGTCAGGGGCTCGGGCAGCCCCTCGTGCTGCACATGGCACGTGTATCTGTGCTCCTCTCCAGGGGGCACCCCCACGGCCGCCCACTTCTGGAAGGTGCCGTCCCCCGCAGGCCTGGTCTCCACCATCTCCATGTCCTGGGTCTGGTCCTCCCCGTCACGCTGCCAGGTCAGGCTGATGTCCGCAGGGTAGAAGCCCAGCGCCCAGCACCTCAGGATGACCTCATGATCAGAGACCCGGTGGTGGCTCACGTGTGCCTTTGGAGGGTCTGAGGGGAGAAAATGCAGGACCTTTGCATCCTCCATGGGACATTCCAGCAATGCCCATGTGACTATCCTGAGAGAGGACAGACACCTGGGTGGCGAGGGAGCACACAGCCTGCACAGAGGCACCTGGAAGGACCTCCTAGTCTTTAGAAAGTTCTAGAATCAGAGACACAGAGCCAGGGCAGGAGAAAGGTCTCTGAGGAAAGAAAAGGTCCTGACCTGGGTGGAGGTCACGTGATTCAGAAAAGCTGGGGTCAGGCCTCAGACACAGGGGGTGTGGGGCAGCCCACAAGGCCTGAGAGAGAAGGCCCCCTTGGGCCCCAGAGCCCCTGCAGGGACCATGGGAACCGCTGATGGGCTATTGCAGGGGGTCTTCCTGCACCCCAGGAGAGCCCACATCCCTACCTGTCCCTGAGAGGAGAGGGGTCTCTTTGGTACCTGATCTAGCCATCCTGGGGGACCCCCTTCCTGACCCTCGGAGCGTTGTCTGACACTGACCCTCTGTCCTGTCTCCTTGTAGGAGCCCCAGCCCCGGGGAGAGGGGGCGGTTCCAGGGCCCCTGTACCTGCGCGCTGCAGGGTCTCCTTCCCTTTGTCCAGGTAAAGGCTCAGCCACCTCACACAGTCCTGCTTCAGGTAGCTCCTCAAATGCTCTGCCAGACCCGCCACAGCCCACTTGCGCTTTGTGATCTGAGCCGCCATGTCGGCCGCGGTCCAGGAGGCCAGGTCCTCGTTCAGGGCGATGTAATCGGTGCCATCGTAGGCCCATTGACTGTACCCGTAGAGGAGTCTCCCATCTGGTCCCACAACGCAGCCATACATCCTCTGGTAGGTGTGAGACCCTGACAAAGCCCCGAGGTCAGCCCTCCCTGAGGTGAGCCCGGCCCCGTCTCGCCAGATCAACCAATGGACTTGTATTCATGCATATAAGTATAACCAATGGACACAAAACTCTGGGGAGGGAGGGTACTTATAGGAGGAGGGGAGCAATGGTAAGATATATACAGATAATAATTTAATTAAAAATATATATATAATAAAACCGAAAGTGAAATCGTGTCACAGTCCCCGTGGGATCCTCCCCGGGGGTGGGGGTCGGGCGGGTCCCGCCTCCTCGTGGCGACCCCGGCCCATCCGTGGGGAGGGGGGTCGTGAGGGGCCCGGTGCTCACCGTCCTCGCTCTGGTTGTAGTAGCTGCGCAGGATCTGCAGGTTCCCTCGGAAAGTCTGTGCGGTTTCCTTGCTGTTCTGCGTGTTCTGGTCCCAGTACCCCGGGTACACCTGCTCCACCCACGGCTGCTGCATCCACGGCGCCCGCGGCTCCATCCTCCCACTCGCCGCGTCGCTGTCGAACCGCACGAACTGTGTGTCGTCCACGTAGCCGACGGAGAGGAAGCGGGGCTCCCCGCGGCCGGGCCGGGACACGATGGTGTAGAAATATCTCAGGGAGTGGGGGCCTGGGGGGCGGACGGAGGGCAGGACCAGGGCTGGACACGCGCCTTCCCTGGCCCGCGCCCCGCAGGGTCCCCGCGCTCCTCCCCGCACAGCCGCCCCCTCGGACCCCGCACTCACCGGCCCCGCTGGGGGTCAGGACCAGCGCCCCCGAGAGCAGCAGGAGGAGGGTGGGGTGTCTCTGCACCCGCATCCTGGCCGTTTGGGGGGCGTCTGAGTCCGGGCGCTTCCGCGGAGGACTTCTAACCGGGAGCAGCTACTGTGGAAAGGGCTGATTGGCTGCTGTGGAAACGGCTCAGTCAATGGGTGTGAGAATCGGGTTAGCGTCACGAGTATCCAGGAGGAAGGCGCCGAAACAGGCTGGGAGAGGAGAAGTGAAACCAGGGCGCTGGGGAGTCCCCACCAGGGAGTTTTCCCCCCAGACTCTGTGCCCCGCTGAGACCTGAGCGCAGGCCTGGCCCTGGACTCGGTCCTGACCCTCCTCCTGCGCGGAGCGCCCTTCCCCCTGTGCCCCGAGGCCTGGCCCGGGCGGCGGCGGAAACGGGGAGAGCCCCGGGCTGGACCCCCCTCCCAGCAGGCCCGCCTGGAACTCAGGCCCCGCCCGCCCGCTGCGCACGCTCCAGCCGGAAACTGCCCGGGGGAATGGGCGCGGGAGCTAACGGAGGCGGCAGGCGGGTGTCCTCTCCCATCCCAGCCTTGCGGTGCCGGGTCCAGGCGGGTAGCGGCTCGGAGACTGGACTCCGGGGCCTGAGGACCACACGGGCCGCCGCCTCGGAAAGCCAGCACCGCGCGCTCCGGTGAGGACGGGCGGCGGCCTCTGGACCGGACAGCGGGAACCGCCCTGCAGGCGGACTCTCCGCCCACATCCTGCCTCCAAGGGGCCACCGGATGGGGGGCTCAGGCTGCGCACCGCGCCTTCCCCCGCAGCCCTGAGGTGGTCTGAGCCCCCCTCTCCCAGCCCCCCATCCTCAATGAAACCCCGCATTGCAGCCCTGGCTGGTGTTGCCAGGTCAGGCTGATGTCCGCAGGGTAGAAGCCCAGCGCCCAGCACCTCAGGGTGACCTCACTGGCAGAGACGGGGTGGTGGCTCACGTGTGCCTTTGGAGGGTCTGAGGGGAGGGGAGAAAATGCAGGAGTTTGCATCCTCCATGGGACACTCCATCAGGGCCCATGTGAGCATCCTGAGAGTGGACAGACACCTGGGTGGGAAGGGAGCACACAGCACACACACCAGCCTGGAGAGAGGCACCTGGAAGGACCTCCAAGTCTTTAGAAAGTTCTAGGCAGGTCTCTGAGGGGAGAGTAGGGATTTGTTGTTCTGACCTGGGTGGAGGCCACGTGACTCAGAAAAGCTGGGGTGAGGCCTCAGACACAGGGGGTGTGGGGCAGCGCACAAGGCCTGAGAGAGAAGGTCCCGGAGCCCTTCTGGACCCCAGAGCCCCTGCAGGGCCCTTTGGAACCGTTGATGGGTTATTGCAGGGGGTCTCCCTGCACCCCAGGAGAGCGTGCATCCCTACCTGTCCCTGAGAGGAGGGCCAGTCCCTCTGGAACATGACCTGAACATCCTGGGGGACGCCCTCCCTGACCCCAAAGAGGGGTGTCTGACACTGACGCCCTGTCCTGTCTCCTTGTAGGAGCACCAGCCCCGGGGAGAGGGGGCGGCCCCAGGGCCCCTGGTACCTGCGCGCTGCAGGGTCTCCTTCCCTTTGTCCAGGAACATGCGCAGTGAGTCCACACACAGGCCCTCCAGGTAGCTCCTGTCATGCTCTGCTGCACCCGCCACCTCCCACTTGCGCTTTGTGATCTGAGCCGCCATGTCGGCCGCGGTCCAGGAGGTCAGGTCCTCCTTCAGGGCGATGTAGTCGGTGCCATCAAAGGCCCATTGCTCCTACTGGCGGAGAAGGCGCCAGTCAGCTCCCACCTCATAGCCAGTCATCCTCTGTAATGTGTGAGACCCTGACCCCAACCCGAGGTGAAAGTGAAATCGGGTCACAGTCCCCGCGGGCTCCTCCTGGGGGTGGGGGCCGGGCGGGTCCCGCCGCCTCGGGGTGACGCTCGGACCCGGACCCTCGGGGCGACCCCGGCCCGTCCGTGGGGAGGGGGGTCGTGAGGGGCCCGGCGCGCGGCTCACCGTCCTCGCTCTGGTTGTAGTAGGCGCGCAGGGTCTGCAGGTTCCCTCGGAAAGCCTATGCGTTCTCCTTGTAGACCCACGTGTTCCAGTCCCAATAACCCGGCCTCTCCCGCTCCACCCACGGCTGCTGCATCCACGGTGCCCGCGGTTCCTCCCTCGGATCCTCTGTGTCGCTGTCGAACCGCACGACCTGCGTGTCGTCCACGTAGCCGACGGCGAGGTACCGGGGCTCCCCGCGGCCGGGCCGGGACACGATGGTGTGGAAAAACCTCATGGATTGGGGGCCTGGGGGGCGGACGGAGGGCAGGGCCGGGGCTGGACACGCGCCTTCCCGGGCCCGCGCCCCCGCCGGGTCCCCGCGCTCCTCCCCGCACAGCCGCCCCCTCGGACCCCGCACTCACCGGCCCCGCTGGGGGTCAGGACCAGCGCCCCCGAGAGCAGCAGGAGGAGGGTGGGGGGCCTCTGCACCCGCATCCTGGCAGTTTGGGCGCGTCTGAGTCCGGGCGCTTCTGCTGAGGACTTATAAGCGGGAGCCTCGCGGACGCTGATTGGCTGCTCTAGAAGCCGCTGAGCCAATGAGAGTGAGAGTTGTTCCGCGTCACGAGTTTCCAGGAAGAAGGCGCTGGCACAGGTTGGGAGAGAAGTGAAACCAGGGCGCTGGGGAGTCCCCACCAGGGAGTTTCCGCCCCAGACTCTGTGCCCTGCTGAGACCTGAGCGCAGGCCTGGGCCCTGGACTCGGTCCTGACCCTCCTGCTGCGCGGAGCGCCGGTCCCCCCGTCCCCCGAGTCCTGGCCCAGGCGCTGTGCTCCTGGGTCCGCAGGGGCCTCAGGGGCCCGGCCTCCCTGTGGCCAGGCCCGCTCGGCGCGCAGCCCCGCGGCCACTCGCAGCTCAGCTGCAGGTGACCTTGGCCTTGAGCTCCAGGGAGGCTGGCGGGGCCGGCGCTCCGGAGCCTCCTCTCCAGCGGCCGGGGCGGCCCAGGGCGGACACCCGGCTCCTGGCGCACAGCTCGCTCCTGTTTGGGTGCGTCCGCCCCCAGGACCGTCCCCCCCCCGCCCCCGCAGGACTGGACTCTAGGCTGGGCCTGGACGGGCACCGCAGCTCCCTCGGCTTCCCCGCCGCGTCCTCAACGCAGAGCGGCGCGGGTTCCATCCCTGGCGCCCGCGGCCCAGCCCGGCGTCCCCCTCGAAGGCCTGGCTCTGAGGACGGTTCCCGGTGGGGTAGCCCTTACACCTGCTGACCTGATTGTAGCACAGGGGGTGGCGCTGTCGCCCCTTTGGCCCCCGAGCGGGCCCCGCCCCCAGGCTGTAAAGTGGGGGTTGTGTGCTGGTTTCCTCTCTAAGGGGTGTGTGTCCCCATGGACATGCCTCCCTCCTGAGCGTGAGCATCCGGGGCCTGGCCCCATCGGCGCCCCTTTCGGGCGATCCCCCGCGTCCCGGGCTGTGCGGGAGGCCCTGGGCCTCGCCCTCTGTCCTCAGGGGCGTTGGGCAGGGCGTCTGCTTTCTCATTGGAAACTGTGCTCAGCGGGGTGCAGCGCCCTCTCCCTCAGAAAGAGGGGTGCTCCCCAGGAGCCGGAGCTGGCGGTCCTGATGAAGGGCCGGGGCGGGTGCCCACGGGGACGGGGCAGCGGGGAGGGCGGAGGCAGGGGTGTCTCCAGCTGCGCCCCCTCCGCCAGGCCTCCAGCTGGGAGGCTGGGGCTTGGGCAGTGCGCAGGCGCGGGGCGACCTGCTGAGGGGGCGCCTGTGTGCGGACACCCCACGCCCCGTGGAGGGGTTCTTACTCTCAGTCCCCTGACCATGCCCTTGGGGCTCGCGATCGCCCTGCGCAGGCCAGACCCCTACGCGTCCATGGAGACGGCCCCGCGCACGCAGCTGCCAGGACCCTGTCTCTGGGGACCTGGCCCCCAGGAGGCAAGGAGGCGTCGCGGGGCGCAGGGCGACCCAGAAAGCCTTCCCGAAGGGGGCGGTGGAGGGACCCGCCCAGGAATAAGCCCCACAGCGCTGCTGGGAGAAGCGCAGCCGCCTTTGCGGGTCCCTGGCTGCCCGACCATCCCTCCTGGGACCCTCCAGTCCTTTCCCCCGCGGCTGGGAAGCGGCCCGCAGTCCTACCTGGGCTCTTGGGCCAAGGCCTGTCGGGTGGCCCTTGGTCCTTGGGCGGAGGTCAGCGCTGGGGGAACCAGATCTGGGGGGAGGAGGGGGCAGACATGGCGGGAGGATTAGTCTGGATCAGGTTGGGGACCCACACAGGGGTCGGGATCCCTGGGGCAGACGGCCCCCCAGACGGGTGCCCAGTGAGTAGCTGGAGTGGCTGCCTCAGGGCCACGCTGTAGACTGAGGTTGGGCAGATGCATCCCTCACTCCCAGTGAGTGCCCTGATGCCAGCTCTGAGGCTCCTGCCTTTTGTCCCAGCCCATCCAGGCCAGGGCGGACCCTGGCAGCGCTGAGGCTTGTGTGGGGGCCCTGGTCAGTCATGGTGGGGTCGAGTCCGGCGAGGCTGAGGTCAAGGCAGTGGCTCCAGGTTCCACAGCCCCTTCCTGGCTCCTGTGCTGGAAAGCGATCAGGAGACAACCCCGCCCTGGCCCCAGGCGTCTGCAGTGGCCTGTCATTGGGGCTGGTGGTGCCCCAGCAGGAGGAGGGACTGGAGGAGGGAGCGGTGTGGCCGCAGCCCGCCCTGCTCTCTCCTGTGTTTATTGGAGCTAAAGGTGTGAGCACACCCCACATGCACCGAAGTGACACTTACATGAGATGGTACACACACACTCACACACACACCCAGGCATGCATGCATACACACCTGCACACGCACACACACAAACTTTTATTTTTTAAAATGTATTTTATTGATTTTTCACACAGAGGAAGGGAGAGGGATAGAGAGTTGGAAACATCGATGAGAGAGATACATCGACCAGCTGACTCCTGCACACCCCCCACCAGGGATGTGCATGCAACCAATTTACATGCCCTTGACCAGAATCAAACCCTGGACCTTTCAGTCTGTAGGCCTACACTCTATCCACTGAGCCAAACCGGTTTTGGCAAACATGAACTTTTATATATGGAGACAGACAGAGACAATGGGAGGTTAATTCTCATGGAGGATATTTTTCCAGTGATTTTTCTCTCTTCTAGAGAGTGCACACGGGAGGGAGGAGGAGAGGGAGAGGAGGGAAGCACCCATGTGTGAGAGACACCCATTGGATGCCTTGCCCTGGGTAGGAGTCTGCAACTCAGGAACTGTCCCACTGTGCGCACCAGGAGATCAGGGTTTTCATTTGTTTCTTTGCTTTAAAGATGTTTAGAGAGGGAGGGAGGGAGGGAGGGAAGGTAGAGGGGAGGGTGGAAGAGGGAGAGGGAGATAGAAACATGGATCAGTTGCCTCATACAGGCCCCCTACTGAGGATCAAGTCAGACACCAGGGCATGTGAATTAATAGGGAATCAAACCTGGGCCTCCTGGTGCATGGGCCACCCTCACCCCTGAGCACACCGGCCGGTTAGAGAGAGGGTGTTCTGTCTGTGTTCACAACACAAGCAGCAGGCCCACAGGAAGCCTGTACTGAGGCCTCACTACATATTAGTGAGATATGGGTGTATAGATTAGTGAAGAATGGATGAGTGAATGGATGGATGAATGAATGGATAGATAGATGAACCGATGTCTAGAGAAACCCTTATAGCTATAACTAGTATCCTCAAAGTGATGGGATATATCTCTTGCTGGTGTAACTTCAGCATCTGAAGAGAAGACAAACATGCTCTCTTTTTTTTTCTGTTTTAAAACCTGAGGCCTTCTCTTCCTGACTTGCCTCTTCTTCATCTCGACATTCCTGTAATTGCCTCATCTTTTCTATATGGGCTTCGATCTCAAAGAAGGCATAACTTATTGAAACATTTCCTGCTGAGCTGACCTGATTCTCTTGCACACTGTGATCGCCATTTGTAATGTCACCTGTGTAGGAGTCATTACCAGAAGGAGGTCTGAATGAGTGGCCACCATCACAGTGAATTTCTGGACTGATTGATCCCACAGCCACATGTGAATGAGGCAAGACAAGGATAGTGTGTGCGTAGAACGAATGCAGGTACCAGTTCTGCAAGGGACCAGCTGAGCTCTTCAGCTTTTAAAAGTCGCTCAGCATATGCTTTAGTAATAAGCCAAGGTCTATGGGCTACCAATGTGCTAAATCCTCCTAAATGTTGTAGTGTTTGAGGAGCATTCTCTAAGCCATTAGGCCACTTGGAGTTCCCGCCAATAGGAAGGAAATAATTTACGTGGAGGTTCACGGAGGAGGAGCAGTGATGTCAGGCTGCAGCCCTTATTCCAATGCATGCCAGTAACACAGGGGAGCGGCCCATCCATCTGCAGTAGGCAGTGTTGAGTTCTTAAGAAACTTTCCAAATACTGTGGGTGAAAGACCCTCACTCATGCACTGTTATCCAAAGGACCCAAATCAGCAAAAGAGTCTGCAAATAAAGCATGCATCTGTGCATCTTCACTCCCCGTCCGAAGAACCTCTTTTCTGGGGTAAATCTGCTTGGTCCGTGTCCCAGTGGTCCAGGAATTCTAACTCCAAGCTCCTGGACACTCTTCCAAATAGACTCGCTTTTCTCTCTTCCATCTTAAAAGGGGCACATCTTAGAAAGCATAAGCAGAGGAGCAGGAAGCTCATTCAACCCATCCAAAGAGCCAGCATCTGGAAGCCCCTCTGATGGGAGAGAAGGTGTCCCTTTCACTGAACGAAGAAGCTCAGTTTTTCTCACCATGATCAGCCTCATGTTCTCCAGCGCTGTCTCTCTAGGCGTTGAATCTCTACTGCACAGCCCACCCCACCTCGCTTCACTCTCTCCTTCAGCCATGACCATGGAGATCTGTCTTTGCAGTCTTCAGTTACCTTTCAGCATGTCCCCAAAAGCACAGCTCCTCAAAATCCACAACATTTAGGAGAACTGAACACATTGGTAGTCCATAGACCTTGGCTTATTACTAAAGCACACACTGAGCGACTTTTATTTTTTAAAATATAGTTCATTGATTTTTTACAGAGAGGAAGGGAGAGGGATAGAGAGTTAGAAACATCTATGAGAGAATCCTCAATAAGCTGCCTCTTGCACACCACCTACTGGGGGTGTGCCCGCAACCAATGTACATGCCCTTGAGCAGAATCTAATCTGGGACACGTTGGTCGGTCTGCGTGGCCATAGGCCAATGCTCTATCCACCGAGCCAAACAAATTTCGGGCATTGCGCGACTTTTAAAGGCCAAAGAGCATAGCTAGTCCCTTGCAGAACTTTATATTTTTAAAATGAGAAACGTAAGAATAGAATCAGGGAAATCGAATCTCCATGAAAACGGACGTCCGGGCGACACGTGGAACGAGCGTGACTTCTCTGTAAATAGATTTCCAGTAACTGCAAGAGAAAGCTCACCCTCTCCTACACGAAGGCGCTGTGCGTTCAGACTCAAAACCCGCGTTGGAAAGTGAAAACCTCGCGGCGCCGGCTTTGCTGGACCGGGAAGCGTCCGCCTGGGTCTTGCGGGGGAAGCGTCCGCCTGGGTCTTGCGGGGCCAGCGGATCTTCTCATGCGGCGGGGCTGTCACATCCCTGCTCTGCCCAAGAAGCTGGAACCCGTGCAGTGACCTCCACCATTCGGGTTTTGTGTGGCATCCACTGGGCTCTGGGGAGCGATTCCGCCCCGCCCTCCCCGCTCCTGGGAGGCGGCCCCACACCAGCTGGACGCCTGCTGGAAGGCTGGCCAACCCTGGTTCACTCGCTCGCTGCTGAGGCCAAAAGATCCAGGCGCTCCCGGGGGCGGCAGCCTCCAGCAGTAGCGGTCTCCGCAGCGACATAGAAGGAAAGCGTCTCCCGCCCCATCACTGCCAGGCCCCTGGGCAGATGCCATTTTTTTCTGATGTCTGCATCCTCGCCCACCGCCCGCCAAGGCAGACAGACGCCGGGCTGCCCCGCAATCCCCGGGCGCGGGGTGGCGCTGCGGAGTTGGCAGAGGCGCTGGGTCCTAGGCGCAGAGCCCGCCCCTTCCCCCAACCCCATTATTGGGGCTCGCCCCAGAGGGCGGGAGCCAGGAAGGGAGATGGGGTCCTCACCCCCCAGTCCCTCCCCTTTCTCGCCTGGCACAAACCAGGAGCCCAGGAGCCATCCCTGTCCCAGCGCCCTCTTCCCTGCCCAGGCAGAGGCGACCCGCGGAGGCAAAGCCATTGGACATTATTGTGCCACAGATTAGAGTTCTGCCTCTCTGTGTGTGTGTGTGTGTGTGTGTGTGTGTGTGTGTGTGTGTGAAAGGACCTTATTTTATGTCAGACTTTTAAAGTTATCACCCAAGCTCTGGGGGAGGGAGGAGGGGGACCTGTGGGACAGAGCTCTGCCCTGGGGGCGATGATCCTGCAGGTCTCCCGCGGGAAGGGAGCTGAATGGGAGGAACACAGATGGAGGCAGAGAAGCAGAGACCTGGGTGAGTGGAGGGACACCCTCCCATCGCACAGACTCAGTGAGAGATGCCCTCCTGCCTGTCACTCATCGTCACACCTTCCCCATCCCAACCTGAGCGCCTCCCTCTGCGCGCCCCCCCCCCCCACACTCAGAGGCTGCAGCCCCAGCTCTTTGCTCCCAGAACTGACAGTGGCCCTTCACCCACCCTCAGCCCAGCACCTGCTCGTTTTTCCCACACCAGGAGAATCCCACGTGTGAAGAGTCCGGTGAGAGGCAGGGACCACGTCCCTCCATACATGAGGGAAATCCACGTCCCCCCAACATTCGTGCATCTGGACCCAAATTGAGGCTCCACCCTCAGGCGACCCTAGGCAAGGCTCTGACTCAGACTAGGTGCCCCGGAGGGGATGGGGCTGGCGGATAGCGCTGGGCAGGGCGGGAGGGGCAGGAACAGTGTCTGACCCCAGGGGCAGCGGACACAGCAGTCCCCCCTCTGAGAGCGGCCACAGCGTGTGGACAGGTCCAAGCCTCAGACTAACAGAGGGCACAGTCCTCTCCTGGCCACGTGCACGTCCCAGCCTGGAGGGCAGAGCCTCCCAGCACCGTGACAGCCAACAGCTGTGGTTGTGAGCGTGACTGTGTGGCCCGAACACGTGACCACTGATGCCTGAGTGACGTGGGCTTCAGAGAGTTCAGGTGCACGTAATTGAGGAGGATGGAAACACACAAGAACCTTGTAAACATCTGACCATGCGCTTCCTTTCCCCGTGGCATCGGCTGTAAAATAAAGACTCGGCTTGTGGGCGCTGTTGCTGTCTCCCCAAGAGAGAGGGCAGCGTCCCACCGGGACCCAGCTTTCATTCCCTTGTCTGTCTTTTCTCAGTCCTTCACCGCGGCCTCTCAGGCTCACCCTTGGCCTTACTGGCACCGCACTCCACCCCTCCCTTCACCCTGGGGGGTGTGGGCTGTGGCCCTCTGCCTGCAGCAGACAGGGGTCTCTGTGTGCCCGGCCTGGGCTGGGCGGTGCCCCCTGGCTGTGTGGCCGCAGTCTGACCTGTGGCTCCCCCTCCTGTCAGAGCCCAGGGCATGCGCAAGGCTGTGTGTGAGGCAGGAGAAGTCGGGTCCATGGTCCCCAACAGGCAGCTCTGCTGTGCAATTCCTGTGCTCAGGTCAGAGACACGCTGACTCAGACCCGCTCCCCGAGTCCCCCCCATGACGCCACCTGGAGGCAGAGACAAGGACAGGCCACTCCCAGCCTCACCCCATCACTGACCACACGCCCCCACCCCCCATTCCTTTCTGAGGGAAACACACAAAGCCCTTCCCTGTGGGTGTGAGGCCCGTCCCTGGGGGAGCTGTTCCCAGCAGGTCCCCCTCTGGCTGAGGCCCAGCACCCTTTGTGGCCCCTCACACCCCAGCCCCGCCCAGGCCCCGCCTCAGGGAACTGGGCCCCAGATCAGGGTCTCCCTGCAGCCAGTCCCTTAGGGGAGTGCCCGTGGCCCTGGGCTTCCTGCGCGGGTTACTGCTCAGCGTGTGACCCAGACCAGCCCCACTGGGGACCCCGATGCCCCTCCCCCCCCCCGCCCGGATCCCGGAGTCTCGGCGAGTGACCAGGGCCTCCTGCGCCCCGAAAGCGAGGCCTTCGGGTTTACGCGCCTCCCGACGCGGGGACATGTATGCAGAGGGGCCGCTGGGGTGGTGGGATGGGGGCGCTCAGCATGGGGTCTTGGAGGCCCCTCCCCGTTGTCTCCTGCAGCCTCGCTCCCCGGGAGGCGCGTCGGTGTTTAAGGCCTGAGATGGCCTTTCTGTGCGTCGACGCCCAAGGCTGTTTCTCCAGTGACACCCCTCCTTCCTCCAGCTCAGGTCCACCTCCCAGTCCCCGTTCCCCTTCTTCCCAGCAGACAGCTCCCCCCAACATCTCTTACACCCAACCTCTGTGATGCACCCCTCCTCCCCTCCCATATATGCTGCTCCCTGATCTCCCCATCTCCGCTGGGAGCAACACTCTCCTCCTCCTTCCACCCAATGACATTCCTGGTGACGGTGCCCGCTCTCTCCCAGACCGGGATGGACCCATGAGGGGTGCTGTCCAGTCCTCCTCAGAAGGTTCCAGAACCCCACCCGGCCCACTATTCCCCCACCTCACCCCGCAGAGGGATCTTTCCTTGCACCCCACAGGCCCTCCGACCCCCGCTGCCTCCCTCCCCCCAGGTCTGCCCTCAGCACAGCAGCCACAACCACCCCTTCAAGGGGGCGTCACCCCAAGTCCCTCTCTTGCTCCAAACTGTCCTCAGAACACGCCTCCCTCGGCAAAACCCGCCCTTCCAGCCCCTCAGCCCACAAGGCCCCCAGGCTTATCTCAGCTCCATCTCTCTGCTCCTCCCACACCCGCCTCCTGGCTCCTCCCAGCGACCAGTCCCTACCGCCCCAGGGCATGTGCACTGAATGTTCCCCCCTGGCGGACCTCCCTGCAGAGGGCCTCATGGGTCATGACCTTCCATCCTCTCCTCAAGGTCACCTCCCAGCGAGCCTCACACTGACACCCCATCAAGCAGCCACCTGCCCTGTCCTGCAGCCACACCTGGGTCCCTTCCCGTGGTGTCCCCAGAACCCTTCCCTCTCCCCCCCCCCCTCCCTGTTCCCGGGCTCTTACACACCCTGTGCCCACACACCTGCCCACGGACCGCCGGGCCTCCCATTCCCCTCAGTGAGGCCCCAGAGGCAACCCCGCGCTCACATCTGTCACTCAACCAGCCACGGCCCCTGCAGGGGGAGCCCCGCTCTGTGCTGGACACAGTGACCTCCTGGCTGTGGTCCCAGCTCAGCTGTTCTGGGGCGGCTGCAGCTCAGGGTGCCCCCTGGGCTGTCACTGTGCCTGCACTGCCCACAGCGCTGCTCCTCTAAACCTGGAGCAGCCTCCCCTCCCCACATCCTGGGGCCACCGGAGGCTGGAGAGAGAGCAGCGGGCAGAGCACAGTCCCAGCGGGACCTGATCTCAGAGGAGGAATGGGGGGCCCTCCTCTGTGCTGCTTCCAGAACCGGGTTCCCCCGGAAGTTCAGGTGCAGAACATGAGGCCCGAGAAGGAGGCAGGGCAGCAGGAGCCTGAAGTCCATCTCTCCTCCCCGCGGGCTCCTGTGTGCAGGGCCCTGGGCCTGCGGGACACTGACGGGAACAGGTGCCTGTGTCGGACGGGGTCACAGGAGAATGAGACCATCGTTCACACACACGGAATAACTGGCATAAAATCCACAAAATCAAAAACACAACAAACCCCTACAGCGGGGTAGGGAGGGAGCTGAGGGCAGGACCCAGGTCAAGCCCAGGCTGACTTCAGGGCCCCCCAAAGCCTGCGCTGTCCAGGGTCCTGGAGATGCGCTGCATTAGGACACAGACAAGGCCTGAGGATTGGGAGGCCCTGTGACCACAGGTCCTGGTGGGACCGGGCTCCCCTGAGGGACAAGGTCAGAGGACCAACGAACAAGACTCAGCCAAGGAGTGACCACGTCAAACCCATGATGCAATGGGCACCAAGTTGGCACAGAACCTACCACACTAGCTTCTCACAGCTTCTCCTGCCCCTCCTGCCAAAGGCTCCGCAGGCAGATTCTGGAGGCTCCTCAGGTTTCCAGTCTACCTAGACTCTGCTTATTCTCTTTGTCTGTCTTTTCTTCATCCTTCACCGGCCCTCCCTCAGGCTCGCTGAACCCTTGGCTGCCCTGCCCTTGGCTGCACAGGTTTCTTGTCCGTATTTACTGGGGATTTGATGAGTCAACCTCTTTCTCTATGAAACTCCTACACTGTCCACAAGAGTAAGAAAAGCATTATTTGAAGGCATAAGTGGTCACAAAGCATCCAGAGAAAGTCCCCTTCTATCCAGGGGCTCTGTGGACTCACTAATTGGGTTGGAGACCCGTGTTCCCTTCACTCCTGTCCAGGAAGAGCTGCCAATAGGCTCCCCTCAGCGTCCCCCTGAGAAGAAACTCTCAGGCTCCATTCTTTGTGTTTCTACATCCACTGCTTCACGCCATTTCCTCACACCTCCAAAGGAGGTGGTTTCCTTATCTTCCCTGTCTCTGTTCATGCGTGTACAGGTGTCCCATGGAGCAGAGGGACTTCCCTGAATTTCCAAGATTTGTGAGATCCCTGTGACCTCAATAAACCCTCTCCTTTTATTTCTTCTTTCAAAAGGGGGAATGGGACAGCTGGCATCTTGACTAACGTTCCCTCTGTGACAGCACATGTGTGGCACACCATGGGAGAAGATTGGGGGACATAGCAGGAGTGCCCAGCCTGTGACAGGGAGCCATCAGTAAAGTTGGGTGGTTTCAGGTACGTCAGGGCTGAGCATCTCTTTCTGGAGGACAAGCACGTTCTCACCACCATGGGTAAGGCTTCTCTCTCCTCCACACGTTTGCCAACAGGCGTCTCTCCATTTGGTCCATCTGTCCTTATGAGCCTTTCACTCTCTCCCTCGTGCCATGTGTGATCTCTTGTCTTCCCGTGGGGGACTCTCAGTCTCTGACCTCTTGACACCCTATCCTGCTCTGTCTCTGGGTGCAGGGAGCTCGGACAATGCAGTTCCCACCAGGTGTGAGACAACGCACTTTCCCACCAGGAGGATATGAGACAGGAGTCCACATGCCTGTGTATAGTTCACTTTGTGTGACTCTGTCATTTCCGCCATGCGGGGAGGTGGGCAGCAATAGCACATTGTGGCTGAATTTCAATTTCTCCTCTAAGATTTTTGGGCAGCTTTCATAAACGTGTGGAGCATGTAAACACCCTCAACAGAAGCATGGACTGGACTCTTGTCCATGAGTGGGTGGGACTCTAGTAAGGTGACAGCATCCTTAACTAGTGGGAAAACTTTGCTCTTAATGGATCTGTGGGCAAGACCTATGGGATGAGAGAACGAGTCTAGTCATTGCCCCGGCACCTGGCCCTGACCTCCTAAAACTGCGGGCACCTCCTGAGTGACAGGTGTCTTTGGGATGCTGGTGAGATGGCTCTTGGCTCAGGGGCTAGGAGAGGGTCATGGTGGGGGCTGGTCCCCAGAAAGACCCAGCTGATCAGAGGGTGGGAACGTTCAGGCCCCAGAAGGAGGCAGAGCAGGAAGAGCCTGAACACCCATCTCTCCAACCACAGAGGCCTGTGTGCAGGGACCTGGGCCTGTGGGACACTGACGGAGCACATGCCTCCTGCTGCTGTCAGACGGGGACACCCAGAGAGTGAGGCCAGAACTCACACATGAAAGCAGGAACAGGCAAAACACCCACCAAAGCAAACACTTAAACACCCAGGAGAGGAGGGCTAAGGGCATTAGGAGGCCTGAGCCCAGGCTGACCTGCCTCAGGAAGGCTCACTGTCCAGGGTCCTGGAGATGCGCTGCTTTAGGACACGTGACAAGGCCTGGGGGAGGGGAGTCCCTGTGACCATAGGTCCTGGTTGGACAGGGTTCCCCTGAGGGACAAGGTCAGAGGAGCAGAGAGGTGACCTGCCAAGGAGTGACCACATCAAAGCCCACAATGCACTGAGCACTGACCAGGCCCTATCCCAGTCATGCTCAGTCCTCACCGCCCCTCCGTCCCGCCTGCAAAGAGCACAGAATACACAGGAATCTGCAAAACTCTTGGTGCTTCTGTTTATTTCCTCTCAAAAGACATGTAATTAGAGGATCTCCTTTAATTGCAGTGAGCAGTCACAGTGAGCATAGAATAAACAGGTCAATCCACAGTCTCATTTCAATCCGGAGCAGGAAGTGGCAGCTCAGAGCGCGAAGGAGGAAAGGCAGGGATGGGGACGGGGAGGGCCCAGCCACCTCATCTGACAGGAAAGTGTGGGGGGCAGGGTGGGGCCAGCCCTCCATCAGAGGGTGCTGAGTCAGGAAGTGGGAGCGGGAACACACCTTCCATCACTCAGTCCCCACAAGGCAGCGGCCTCACGCTGTGAAGGACAATCATCATGAGCAGGTTCAGGGCAGTGGCTGTGACTGGTGACATTCTCAAACCCACTTCATGCTCACAGTGTCCCACAGACTCCCCACCGCCCAGTCCCCCCTCTTTCCACTTTCCACCCCTCCCCATGGCAGGTCTCACCTTTAGAAGCCGAGAGAGACACATCAGAGCCCGGGCCGCTGTCACTGTCTGGAGGGGACAAACCAGGGAAGGGGTCAGAGCCCCAGGGTAGGAGACTAAGAGGAACTATGGGGGTGGGGTCCCCTATAGCTCCCTCTGCACTGCTACAGGGACTCAGGGGTCACCCCCCATACTCACTGGCAGCCTGAGCATAGCTCCCTCCTTTTCCACCTGCGGGAAGAAAACACCCCGTGAGAGACCAGGGAGGAAGCAGGGCCATGAGGTCCTAGAGGAAGCCCTAATTGTGGACCCAGAGAAGTTTCCCGAAGCATGTGTACAGACCCAGGGCAGGAATTGGACACATGATTGAAGCACATGTATGGGGACTGGACCCACCACCCTCCTGGAGGTCTGTGCTCAGCAGGGACCTGCCCTCTGACCTGGGGCTGCTGGGAACCTGGTCCCCACAACCAGCAGCATCAGGTGAGAAGTGGGCCCCTCATTTCCCTCCGGCCTTATTACAGAGTCAGTGTGAGCACAGAGCCCCACACTGGCCATCACATGTGTGGGGATGGAGCTTCCCGTGAATGAGGCGCACACACGTCTACCTGGGCTTGAACCCCCAGTGGGACAGACACTCAGACCCCACCCCTGCCCACCTGAGCGCCTCCTCGCCCAAATCACAGCTCCAGCCACAGCTCCCAGCAGGACCAGGCCCCCAGCGATGCCCAGGATGATGAAGATGGTGTGAGGAGGCGGCTCTGGGAGGAGAAGGGAAGGGAGGGTGAGGGCCCTGACCCCAGGCCTCAGCCCCCACCCCACTGAAGTCCCCCAGGGCCCCTCTGCCCTGAGAAGAGGCTGTGTGCCCACGGCCCTCCTCACCCCATTTCAGGGTCAGGGGCTCGGGCAGCCCCTCATGCTGCACATGGCACGTGTATCTGTGCTCCTCTCCAGGGGGCACCCCCACGGCCACCCACTTCTGGAAGGTGCCATCCCCTGCAGGCCTGGTCTCCACCATCTCCATGTCCTGGGTCTGGTCCTCCCCGTCACGCTGCCAGGTCAGGCTGATGTCCGCAGGGTAGAAGCCCAGCGCCCAGCACCTCAGGGTGACCTCACTGGCAGAGACGGGGTGGTGGCTCACGTGTGCCTTTGGAGGGTCTGAGGGGAGGGGAGAAAATGCAGGACCTTTGCATCCTCCATGGGACACTCCAGCAGCACCATGTGACCATCCTGAGAGTGGACAGACACCTGGGTGGGGAGGGAGCACACAGCACACACACCAGCCTGGACAGAGGCTCCTGGAAGGACTTCCTTGTCTTTAGAAAGTTCTAGAATCAGAGAGACACAGTCCAGGGCAGGAGGCAGGTCTCTTAGGGAGAAATGGGATTTGTGTCCTGATCTGGGAGGAGGCCACGTGACTCAGAAAAGCTGGGGCCAGGCCTCAGACACAGGGGTGTGGGGGAGTGCACAAGGCCTGAGAGAGAAGGTCCCCTTGGGAACATCTGATTGGTTATTTCAGGGGAGTCTCCCTGCTCCCCAGGGGAGCCCACTTCCTCACTGTCCCTGAGAGGAGGGCCAGTCCCTCTAAACCCAACCTGGACATTCAGGGCCCTCCCCCTCCCTGACCCCAAGGAGGGGTGTCTGACCCTGATCCCCTGTCCTGTCTTCTTGTAGGAGCCCCAGCCCCCGGGAGAGGGGGCGGCCCCAGGGCCCCTGGTACCTGTGCGCAGCAGGATCTCCTTCCCCTTGTCCAGGTACATGCGCAGATAGTCCACACAATCCCCCTCCATGTAGCTCCTTCTTAGCTCTGCGGCACCTGCGTCCTCCCACTTGCGCTTTGTGATCTGAGCTGTCATGTCGGCCGCGGTCCAGGAGGTCAGGTCCTCATTCAGGGCGATGTAGTCGGTGCCATCATAGGCCCATTGATTGTACCCGCGGAGGAGGCGCCAGTCCGGTCCCACCTCACAGCCAGACATCTTCTGGAGGGTGTGAGACCCTGACCCGCCCCGAAGTCAGCCCGCCCCGCCCGCCCCGCGGGGCCTGAATCTAAAACTGAAAGTGAAATCGGGTCACAGTCCCCGCGGGCTCCTCCCGGGGGTGGGGGTGGGGGTCTTGGCGGGTTCCGCCGCCTCGGGGTGACGCTCAGACCCGGACCCTCGGGGCGACCCCGGCCCGTCCGTGGGGAGGGGGGTCGTGAGGGGCCCTGCGCGCGGCTCACCGTCCTCGCTCTGGTTGTAGTAGCCGCGCAGGTTCTCCAGGCTCACTCGGTAAATCTGTGCGTTCCCCTTGCTGATCTGCGTCTGCCAGTCCCAATACCCCGGGTACACCTGCTCCACCCACGGCTGCTGCATCCACGGCGCCCGCGGCTCCATCCTCCCACTCGGCGCGTCGCTGTCGTAACGCACGAACTGCGTGTCGTCCACGTAGCCGACGGTGAGGAAGCGGGGCTCCCCGCGGCCGGGCCGGGACACGATGGTTTTGAAATATCTCATGGAGTGGAGGCCTGGGGGGCGGACGGAGGGCAGGGCCGGGGCTGGACGCGCGCCTTCCCGGGCCCGCGCCCCCGTCGGGTCCCCTCGCTCCTCCCCGCACAGCCGCCCCTCGGACCCCGCACTCACCGGCCAAGCTGGGGGTCAGGACCAGCGCCCCCGAGAGCAGCAGGAGGAGGGTGGGGGGCCTCTGCACCCGCATCCTGGCGGTTTGGGAGCGTCTGTGTCCGGGCGCTTCCGCGGAGGACTTATAACCTGGAGCCGCGGGGACGCTGATTGGCTGATGTAGAAGGCGCTCGGCCAATGGGAGTGAGAGGTTTTGACGCATCACGAGTATCCAGGAGAAAGGCGCCGAAACAGGTTGGGAGAGGAGAAGTGAAACCAGGGCGCTGGGGAGTCCCCACCATGGAGATGCCCCCCAGGCTCTGTGCCCCGCTGAGACCTGAGCGCAGGCCTGGGCCCTGGACTCGGTCCTGACCCTCCTCCTGCGCGGGGCGCCCGTCCCCCTGTACCCCGAGGCCTGGCCCAGGCGCTGTGCTGTTCAGGGACTTTCCAAGGTTTGGGGTTCACCATCTCTGTGCAGCCTCACACAGGAGGGAGGCCCCCAATAACCTTGTTCATGTGGAGACGCTGGGTTTGCACATGTGCTTCTGCGTCTGATCTGTTGTTGTGGCGGCAGCTTATTAAAACACAGACAATCTCACAGACATGGGCAGGAGCCGTATTTTACTGACCTTTTCAGGTAAGTGCACATGCTCCCCTGTGACCGTCACTACAGCCACACCTGTGGTCCTTTCTGAAAAGGTCTTTGCAAAGTGAGACCTGAAACCATATCGACTTTATTCTTCTTGTTTTATTTTTTTTTAAAGACACATTTATTCAGCGTCATTATCAGACTATTACATTTAGCAATCAACAGCATGGATGCAAAAACAAACAAACAAACAAATCTACATTAAAACCGTGGGTTGGAATGCTTAACACTTTCCACAGAACAGAAACTAAAATAACCTGTTATACAATTAGTCACAAATACAGTCCTCGAGTTGTTTATCCCATTCACATGCGTATTGTCTACCACATGTCTTTTCTGTAGCAGCTAGGCCCTGGCATCACTGTGCTTGGCTAAGCTCACAAATCTGTTGTAACCAGTAGCTTCCCTGTCACTTCCCTGGCTCTCCTCTCCTGCTAAGCTTTGTTTCCTGGCAGGAATAAAAACCTTCTGCCTCTGCCATAGCTGCTGCTGCTGCTGGAACTGCCACAGCCACCTTGGTTTCGTGCTTTGGCAAAGTATTGACCTCCACCACCATAAGGGCCAGAGCTTTTGCCTCCAAAGTTTCCTCCCTTTATGGATCCAAAATTTGAAAATTGATCGTTGTAATTGCCAAAATCATTGCAGCTTCCACCACCTCCAAAATGGCCTCCATCATTACCAGATCCATTATAGCCATCCCCACTGCCACCATATCCACCGCCACCACGGCTGCCACCAAAGCCACCTCGACCACTGAAGTTTCCCCCGTGGTTTTGGTGGAAAGTTGTCATTTCCACCAGAACCATCTCCACGACCACCTCCGAAGTTTCCAGAACCACTTGACCTCTGGCTGGATGAAGCACTGGCCGTCTATTTCTTAGATATGGGTTCCCTTACTTCACATTTGTGGCCATTCACAGTATGGTATTTCTGAATGACAATCTTGTCCACAGAGTCATGGTCATCAAAGGTTACAAAAGCAAAGCCCCTCTTTTTGCCACTGCCTCTGTCAGTCGTGATTTCAATCACTTCTACTTTCCTATACTGTTCAGAATAATCTCTTAGGTGATATTCTTCAGTGTCTTCTTTAATACCACCGACAAAAATCTTTTTCACAGTTAAGTGGGCACCAGGTCTTGGAGAATCTTCTCTTGAGACAGCCCTCTTTGGTTCCACAACTCTCCCGTCCACCTTGTGTGGCCTTGCGTTCCTGGCTGTGGCCCCCTCCTCCACAGTGGCGTAGGTGACAAACCCAAGGCCTCTGGCGCGCTTGGTGTTTGGATCTCTCATCATCACACAGTCCGTGAGCGTTCCCCATTGCTCAAAATGGCTCCTCAGACTCTCATCCGTTGTTTCAAAGCTCAAACCTCCGATAAAGAGCTTCCGCAGCTACTTCGGCTCTTTGGGAGACTCAGACTTAGACATGATGTCTGCAACAGGGGGGATTCCAACAATGCTTACTCCAAGGAATTCACCAGCAAAACGGCTCGTTTTAATTTTTAAATATATATTCTTTTATTTCTGAGAGGGAGAGAGAGGTAAAAACATCAATGATGAGAAAGAATCAATTGATGGGCTGCTTTCTACACGCCCCACACTAGAGATGGAGCCTCCATCCCAGGCACATGCTCAGACAAAAAGGTGACCTGAGACCTCCTGGTTCATAGGTCAATGTTCAAGCACCGAGCCCCGCTGGCTGGGTAATAGTGAATACTTTATGTTCTGTTCCGTCACCGACCCCAGGGCTGTCTTGCTGGGTGGCTCTGTCCTCATGCAGGTTAGTGAAGGTAATGCCCTGTGTCTCTAAGTCCTAGAGCCCTTCCCGTGCTGATGCATTAGTCTCCCACCCTCCACGCTCACCTCTGTGTCTCTTCCCACAGAGCCCCTAGGAAGTGTGTCAGCGCTGGGGAGGGTCTAGCTGACCTGGTGGGACACTCCTGTCCCAACATTCTGGTTTTCTCTGGGGGCTGGCATTGCATCAGGACAGCAGGCCTGTCCGTGGTCCCTGCCAGGTGACTTTGCACGGGGACGGGGCAGCGGGGAGGGCGGAGGCAAGGGTGTCTCCACCTGCGCCCCCTCCGACAGGCCTCCAGCTGGGAGGCTGCAGCGCGGGCAGCGCACAGGCGTGGGGCGACCTGCTGAGGAGGCGCCTGTGTGGGGACCCCCGCACACGTGGAGGGGTTTCTGCTCTAGGTCCCCCGACCGCGCCTCTGGGGCTCGCGATGGTCCCGAGCAGGCCCGGCCCCTGCGCGTCCTTGGTGTTGGCCCCGTGCACGCAGCTCCCTGGACCTGCCTCTGGGACCAGGCGCCCTGGACGCTAGGAGGCGCCGCGGGGCGCAGGGAGACCCAGGAAGCCTTCCTGGATGGGACAGTGGAGGGACTCGCCAAGGGCCCAGCCCCACAGCGTTGCAGGGGGACACGCAGCCGCCTTTGAGGGTCCTCGGCCACCCGACTGTCCCTCCTGGGACCCGCCTGCCCGACCCCCGAGCCGGGCCGAGGCCCGCAGTCCGTCCTGGGCTTGAATGCCACCTCCTGTCTTGGGTCCGGGGTCCGGGGTCCGGGAGAGGAGGTCAGCGCTGGCTGAGTCGGGTGTGAGGGGGGGCAGGACGGGAGGGGAATCGGGCTCAGGGCGGGCCCCGCACAGGCGTAGGGTGCCCTGGGGCGGGCGGCCCCCAGACCCAGCGCCCAGCGGGGCCAGCGGGGCGGCGGCCTAGGGGCCAAGGCGGGAGCTCTTCTGGAGACACGGGTGGAGCTGGTACTGCACCCGCCCCGCTGGCGGTGAGGTTGGGCTGGTGCTCCCTCCACCCCCCCGCAGCCGGTAACCCCCAAAGCCGGCGCTGCCTCTGCTGCTCCTCGGCCCAGCCCACCAACACCAGGGAGGACCCTGGCAGCGCTGAGGCCTGAGTGGGGGTCTGTGTTGGAATTGTGGGCGGGGCTGAGGGCACAGAGCGGGACCCAGGTTCCGCTGCCCCTTCCTGGGCCTCAGGCCTCAGGAGCTCACGCAGCATCCCTGGGCCCGGACCGAAATCTGTAGCAGCTGGTCCTTGGGGCTGGTCCTGACCCCGGGGGAGGAGGGAGCGGTGTGGCCTCAGCCTGCCCTGCTCTGTCCTGTGTTTATTGGCGCTAAAGGTGTGAGCACACTCCACATGCACCCAAGTGACACTCACATGAGATGGCACACACACACACACAAACACACACACACTGTTTATGCAGGTTCTGGTTCATTCTCCCAGGAGGATGTTTTTCAGTGATTTCTCTCTTGGGTAGAGTGCAGGGGGGAAGAAGAGAGGAGAGGGAGAAAGGACCCACCAAGAAGAGACTCGGGGACTGTCCACCTGGAGCGCCAGCTAGGGGAGGGGTGTGCGCCCAGTGGCCCTGGCCCGGGACCAGCTCCTGACCCCAAGGCGCTCTGACCATCAGCGCTTTCAGCCACCCCTCCGGTGGTGGGTTCATATGGTGGAGCACTCCCCCCCCACACACACACACAAACAGTTCCCAGGCTCCTAAAACCCTGGGCACCTCCTGAGTGACAGGTGTCTTTGGGAAGCTGGTGAGATGGCTCCGGTCTGAGGGGCCTGGAGAGCATCAGGGTGGGGGTTGGTCTCCAGAAAGATCTAGCTGATCAGAGGGTTGGAACGTTCAGGCCTTAGAAGGAGGCAGAGCAGGAGGAGCCTGAACACCCATCTCTCCAACCACAGAGTCCTGTGTGCAGGGACCTGGGCCTGCGGGACACTGACGGGGAACATGCCTCCTGCTGCTGTCAGACGGGTCCCCCAGAGAATGAGACCAGAATTCACACATGGAAGCAGGAACAGGCAGAGTGTCCAGAAGAGCAAAGAAACCACGAGCACCCAGAGGTGGGTCTGGGCCCCATCCAGGCCTGAGCCCAGGCTGCCCTGCCCCAGGAAGGCTCGCTGTCCAGGGTCCTGGAGATGCGCTGCTTTAGGACACGTGACAAGGCCTGGGGGAGGGGAGTCCCTGTGACCACAGGTCCTGGTGGGACAGGGTTCCCCTGAGGGACAAGGTCAGAGGAGCAGAGAGGTGACCCGGCCGAGGAGTGACCATGTCAAAGCCCATAAAGCATTGAGCACCCCCTGGGCACAGGTGGGGACCACACTCCGTCTTCAGAACCTCCCCTGTCCACACCTGGGACAGCTCAGCACAGCCAACACATGAGCTCTGGAAGGTTCTTGGTGTTTATATTTATTTCCGCTCAAAATGTGAAATGTTCTCTTTTCATTTACCCCCCAACCCTTCATGGCAAGAAATGTACAGTCACCCCCAGAACCTCATTTCAATGCAGAAGGAACAGCTTGCAGCTCAGAGCATGAGGAAGTAAATACAGCCAAAGTGAGGGCCCACCCGCCTCTGCTGACAGGAAAGTGGGGGGAAGGGTGGGACCAGCCCCCCTTCAGAGGTTCCTGAGTCAGGAAGTGGGAGCGGGAACACACCTTCCATCACTCAGTTCCCACAAGGCAGCGGCCTTATGCTGTGGAGGACAATCATCATGAGCAGGTTCAGGGCAGTGGCTGTGACTGGTGACATTCTCAAAGTCCACTTCCTGCTCACAGTGTCCCCAGACTCCCCAAGGCCCAGTCCCCCCTCTGCCTACTCCTCCCCATGGCAGGTCTCACCTTTAAAGTTCGAGAGAGGCACATCAGAGCCCTGGGCGATGTCACTGCCTGGGGGGGCGGGGGACACACCAGGACAGGAGATTAAGAGGACGTATGGGGTGGGGTCCCATATGGCTCCCTCTGCACTGTCAGAGGTTCTCAGGGGTCACCCCTCCATACTCACTGGCAGCCTGAGCATAGCTCCCTCCTTTTCCACCTGCGGGAAGAAAACACCCAGTGAGAGACCAGGAAGGTGGCAGGGCCATGAGGTCCTAGAGGAAGCTGTAGTCCTGGGTCCAGAGAAGTTTCCAGAACTGTGTGTACAGACCCAGAGCAGGACCTGGACACATGATTGAAGGACATAAATGGGGACTGGATCACCACCCTCCTGGAGGTCTGTGCTCAGCAGGGACCTGCCCTCTGACCTGGGGCTGCTAGAAACGGGATCCCCACACCAGCATCATCAGGTGAGAAGTGGGCCCCTCATTTCCCATGGGCCTCACTACAGAGTCAGTGTGAGCACAGAGCACCACACTGGCCATCATACGTGGGTGATGGTGCTTCCTGTGAATGAGGTGGACACACATCTATCTGGGCTTGAACCCCCAGTAGGACAGACACTCAGACCCACCCCTGCTCACCTGAGCGCCTCCTCCCCCACATCACAGCTCCAGCCACAGCTCCCAGCAGGACCAGGCCCCCAAGAATGCCCCTGATGATGAAGACTAAGGTGTGAGGAGGAGGCTCTGGAAGGAGAAGGGAAGGGAGGGTGAAGGCCCTGACCCCAGGCCTCAGCCCCAATCCCACTGAGGTCCTCCCGGGCCCCGCTGCCCTGAGAAGAGGCTATGCCTACGGCCCTCCGCACCCCATCTCACGGTCAAGGGCTCGAGCAGCCCCTCATGCTGCACATGGCACGTGTATCTCTGCTCCTCTCCAGGGGGCACCCCCACGGCCGCCCACTTCTGGAAGGTGCTGTCCCCCGCAGGCCTGGTCTCCACCATCTCCACGTCCTGGGTCTGGTCCTCCCCGTCACGCTGCCAGGTCAGGCTGATGTCCGCAGGGTAGAAGCCCAGCACCCAGCACCTCAGGGTGACCTCCTGGGCAGAAACAGGGTGGTGGCTCACGTGTGCCTTTGGAGGGTCTGAGGGGAGGGGAGAAAATGCAGGACCTTTGCATCCTCCATGGGACACTCCAGCAGCACCCATGTGACCATCCTGAGAGTGGACAGACACCTGGGTGGGGAGGGAGCACACAGCACACACACCAGCCTGGACAGAGGCACCTGGAAGGACCTCCTAGTCTTTAGAAAGTTCTAGAATCAGAGAGATACCACCCAGGACAGGAGGCAGGTCTCAGAGAGAAATGGATTTTGTGGTGCTGACCTGGGTGGAGGCCTCGTGACTCAGAAAAGCTGGGATCAGGCCTCAAACACAAGGGGTGTGGGGCAGCGCACAAGGCCTGAGAGAGAAGGTCCCCGTGGGAACAGTTGATGAGTTATTGCAGGGGAATCTCCCTGCACCCCTACCTGTCCCTGAGAGGAGGGGGGTCCTTCTGGAACTGACCTGCACATCCTGGGGGACCCTCTCCTTGACCCCAAGGACGGGTGTCTGACACTGACCCCCTGTCCTGTCTCCTTATAAAAGCCCCAGCCCCAGGGAGAGGGGCCCAGGGCCCCTGGTACCTGGGCGCTGCAGGGTCTCCCTCCCTTTGTACAGGTGAATGCGGAGCCACTTCACACACCGGCCCTCCAGGTAGCTCCTCACATGCTTTGCCACACCGGCCTGTTCAAACTTGCTCTTGGAGATCTGAGCCGCCATGTCGGCCGCGGTCCAGGAGGTCAGGTCCTCGTTCAGGGCGATGTAGTCGGTGCCATCGTAGGCGTATTTATAGTACCCGCGGAGGAAGCGCCCATCGGGTCCCACCTCACAGCCATACATCATCTGGAGGGTGTGAGACCCTAACCCGGCCCCGAGGTCAGCCCCCCCCCCCGAGGTCAGCCCGCCCCGCCCGCCCCGCGGGGACTGAATCTAAAACTGAAAGTGAAATCGGGTCACAGTCCCCGCGGGCTCCTCCCGGGGGTGGGGGGCCGGGCGGGTCCCGCCGCCTCGGGGTGACGCTCGTACCGGACCCTCGGGGCGACCCCGGCCGGTCCGTGGGGAGGGGGGTCGTGAGGGGCCCAGCGCGCGGCTCACCGTCCTCGCTCTGGTTGTAGTAGCCGCGCAGGGTCAGCAGGTTCCGTCGGAAAGTCTGTGCGTTCCCCTTGCTGATCCGCGTGTTCCGGTCCCAATACCCTGGCCTCTCCCGCTCCACCCACCGATACTGCATCCACGGCGCCCGCGGCTCCATCCTTCCACTCGGCGCGTCGCTGTCGAACCGCACGAACTGCGTGTCGTCCACGTAGCCGATGGAGAGGAAGCGGGGCTCCCCGCGGCCGGGCCGGGACACGATGGAGTAGAAAAAGCTCAGGGAGTGGGGGTCTGGGGGGCGGACGGAGGGCAGGGCCGGGCTGGACACACGCCTTCTCGGGCCCGCGCCCCCGCCGGGTCCCCTCGCTCCTCCCCGCACAGCCGCCCCCTCGGACCCCGCACTCACCGGCCCCGCTGGGAGTCAGGACCAGCGCCCCCGAGAGCAGCAGGAGGAGGGTGGGGGGCCTCTGCACCCGCATCCTGGCGGTTTGGGGCGCGTCTGAGTCCGGGCGCTTCCGTGGAGGACTTATAACCGGGAACCGCGGGGACACTGATTGGCTGCTGTGGAAACCGCCCAGCCAATGCGAGTGAGAGCTGTTGAAGCGTCAGGAGTATCCAGTAACGAGGCGACGACACAGATTGGGAGAGGAGAAGTGAAACCAGGGTGATGGGGAGTCCCCACCACAGAGCTGCTCAGCTTCAGACTCTGTGCCCTGTGGAGACCTGAGCGCAGGCCTGGGCCCTGGACTCGGTCCTGACCCTCCTCCTGCGCGGGGTGCCTGTCCCCCTGTCCCTTGAGGCCTGGCCCGGGCGCTGTGCTGTTCAGGGACTTTCCAAGGTTTGGGGTTCACCATCTCTGTGCAGCCTCACACAGGGGGGAGGCCCCCAATAACCTTGTTTATGTGGTTCCCTCTGTCACAGTCACCACTCACGGAACCACACGGAGAAACAAGTATGAACTCACGCCGCATGCTCACTGCCTGGGAGATGGGGACAGAGTCATGTTTTTGTGAAAATCACCAATTTCCCAAGTGAAGGAGGAGAGAGGGGCTTGGTCCCCTATCACATCCTGCCAGTTCCCCTGGGAGACCCTGGGTTTCACATTTGCTTCTGCGTTTGATCTGTTGGTGTGGCGGCAGCTTATTAAGACATAGACGGCCTCACAGGCATGGGCAGGAGCCGTGTTTTACTGACCTTTACATGCTCCCCTGTGACAGTCACTACAGCCACACCTGTGGTCGTTTTTTAAATCAGCTTTGCAAACTGAGACCTGAAACCATATTGACTGTATTCTTCTTGTTTTAATTTTTTTAAATATATATATTTTATTTCAGAGAGGGAGAGAGAGATAGATACATCAATGATGAGAAAGAGTCTTTGATCGATTGCCTGTTGCAAACCCCACACTGGGGATGGAGCCTCCATCCCAGGCATATGCTCAGACAAAATGGTGACCTGTGACCTCCTTGTTCATGGGTCAATGTTCAAGCACTGAGCCCCGCTGACTGGGAAATAGTGAATGTTTCCTGTTCTGTTCTGTCACTGTCCCCAGGGCTGTCTTGCTGGGTGGCTCTGTCCTCATGCAGGTTAGTGAAGGTAATGCCCTGTGTCTCTAAGTCCTAGAGTCCTTCCCATGCGGATGCATTAGTCACCCGCCCTCCACGCTCACCTCTGTGTCTCTTCCCACAGAGCCCCTAGGAAGTGTGTCAGCGCTGGGAGGGTCTATCTGACATGGTGGGACACCCCTGTCCCAACATTCTGGTTTTCTCTCCGGGCTGGCATTGCATCACAACAGCAGGCCTGTCTGTGGTCCCTGCCAGGTGACATTTCCTGAGGGAGAAGCTCACGTTCAGGTTTGAGAAGGTGCGTGCCAGTTCCCCCAACCTCAGCCCTCCCAGTGTCTGTGTCACTCATTCTGTTAGGGAACCGTGGGCCAGGCCGGTGAGGCTCAGCGGCTGAGCATTGACCTTCAGCCAGGAGGTCAGGGTTCCATTCCTGGTGAGGCACCTGCTGGGTTGCGGACTCTGTCCTCAGAGGAAGGGCAAGGGGTGGATTGTGCAGGAGGCAGCCTAGCCATGGCTCTCTCCCATCATGGGTGTTTCTGTGTCTCCCTCTCCCTTCCTCCTGAAATCAATAGGAATGATAATAATAACAATAATACAGAGTTGGCTGGACGCGGCTGTGGGAAGGAGGGGGAAGAAGAGGGGGAGCCGCAGGACCAGCTGTGAAGGCCCCCCAGGCCCTGAGAGGTCCTGGCCGCCTGCACAGTCTCTGGGCCCATGACTCGAGGCCCCAGCGATGACGTGATGGGAACACGCGGGGCCCACAGGGCGTGTCCGTGTGAAGGGGACGCGTGGGAAGCCCAGCGCTGGGTGTGTGTGAGGGGCGATCACCTCTGAGCTCCTCTGCATGTGGCATCTGGGACGCAGGCCCCCCTGATTCTGAGGCGGGTCCCCATAAAAGAAGGCTCCTGTGGGGGCGGGCTTCCCTTGTGCTCAGGAGTTTATAGGACGTGATGCGGGGCCTCCCTCCCAGGGCTCAGCGCCAGGTCCCTCAGGTCCCCCCTCGCCCCACCAGCGCTGGACTGGGACCCGGGAAAGAGCGCGCTACCAGGGAGAGGCCGCACCCCCAGCGCTGCTCTCCCTCCAGGGGGCCCAGCTCCCTCAGTCACACCCGAAGCCCCAGTGCCTCTGGGTCTCCGCTGGCCGCAGGGGGTGGGAAGGTGCTAGCAACCCCATTTTATCCAGAGACGCGGTGCAGGACTCGGGGTGGTCCCCCTTCCAGACCCCCTCTGACTGCTCAGCGGACAATCCCTCAGCCTCTACGAACCGTGAGCTCAGCCTCCTCCTGCCCTCCACCCCCTCCCACCCGCAGGAGGGGAGGCCGGGCGCAGCGCCAGGAAGGGACAAAGTCCTCGGGGCGGGAGCGGCCCCTGCTCCTGCTCAGATGGATTCCTGGGCGCTGGTCCCCGGCAAGGTCCGCCGGGCGCACACCCCTCCCCGCGCTGGCGGTCCAGGTGGCCAGTCCCTGCGTCTCATCTTGGTGGGGCCTCCCTCCCTCTCCCCTCCTCCTCCCTCCCTGCGATCTGCCGAAGAGAGAAATCACTGGAAAACATCCTCCAGGGAGAATGAACCAGCCAGAACATGCATAAACACAGTGTGTGAGTGTGTGTGTGTGAGTGTACCATCTCATGTGAGTGTCAGGTAGGTTCATGTGGGGTGTGCTCACACCTTTAGCGCCAATAAACACAGGACAGAGCAGGGCGGGCTGTGGCCACACGGCTCCCTCCTTCCGTCCCTCCTCCCGCGGCGGCATCGCCAGGCCAGCCCTGTGGAAGGACCTCTGCAGACGCCAGGGGCGGGGTTGGGGCTGTCCTGCAAGGGCCTGGCATTCCCTCACCCCACCCCCTCAACTCCGACCCCTACCCGGACCACAACTCAGGCCTCCGAACCGCCAGGGGCCACCCCGCCATCAGCGAGGGGTAGGAGCATCAGCGCTGGGGTCGGGGGGTCACGGGGTGCAGGGGCACCGGCCCAACCTCACCGCCGGCGGGGCGGGCACAGAACCAGCTCCACCCGCGGCGCCGGGCGCGTCTCCAGAAGGGTTCCCCCGTGGCCCCGCGGCCACAGCCCCGCTGCTCTGCTCGCTGGGGGCCCAGTCTGGGCGGCCGCCCGCCCCCGGGCATCCGACGCCTGTGCGGGGCCCGCCCTGAGCCCGACTCCCTACCGCCCTGTCTGCCCCCTCCCCACCCAGACCCGACTCCCCCAGCGCTGACCTCCGCGCGGGGACCACGAGCCCCCGACAGGCCATGGCCCAGGAGCCAGAACAGACTGCGGGCCGCGTCCGGCCGAGGGGAAGGGACAGGCGGGTCCCAGGAGGGACGGTCGGGCGGCCGGGTATCCGCAAAGGCGGGTGAGGGTCCCCCAGCAACGCCATGGGGCTGAGTCCTGAGCGGGTCCCTCCGACGCCCCCTCTGGGAAGGCTTCCTGGGTCGCCCTGCGCCCCGCGGAGCCTCCTTGCCTCCCTGGTGCCAGTCCCCAGAGGCGGGGTCCTGGGAGCTGCGTGCGCGGGGCCGACTCCACAGACGCGCAGGGGTCGGGCCTGCGCGGGCGATCGCGAGTCCCAGAGGCGCGGTCGGGGGACCCAGAGCAGGAACCCCTCCACGGGGGCGGGGGGCGGCACACAGGCGCCTCCTCAGCAGGTCGCCCCCCTCCGAGCGCTGCCCGGGCCCCCTCCCAGCTGGAGGCCTGTTGGAGGGGGCACAGCTGGAGACACCCCTGCCTCCGCCCTCCCCTCTGCCCCATCCTGTGGGCACCCGCCCCGGTCCCTCAGCAAGGCCTCCAGCTCCGGCTCCTGGGGAGCACCCCTCTTTCTGAGGGAGAGGGGGCTGCACCCCGCAGAGCACAGTTTCCAGGGAGAAAAGCAGCCGCCCTGCCCAACGCCTCTGAGGACAGAGGGCGAGGCCGTGAAGCAGGGGATCCTGCGTTCCACCAAGAGCAGGTAGTAGTGCTGGTCCCACCTCCATGCCCCACACCTCGCCCACAGCCGCCAGGACAAACTCGGAGGCCAGGATCCCTGCTGAGCACAGGCCTCCAGGAGGGCAGTGGGTCCAATCCCCAGATATGCACTTCCCTCAGGTGTCCTGATCCTGCCCTGGGTCTGTACACACGCTTCTGGAAACTTCTCTGGGCCCACAATTAGGGCTTCTTCTAGGACATCATGGCCCTGCCTCCTCCCTGGTCTCTCACGGGTGTTTTCTTCCCGCGGGTGGAAAAGGAGGGAGCTATGCTCAGGCAGCCAGTGAGTATGGAGGGGTGACCCCTGAGACACTGTGACAGTGCAGAGGGAGCCATGGCGGATCGCACCCCCTTAATTCTTCTTAGTCTTCTACCCTGTGGCTCTGACCTCGTCCTGGTTTGTCCCTTTCAGACAGTGACAGCGGCCAGGGCTCTGATGTGCCTCTCTCGGCCTTTAGAGGTGAGACCTGCCATGGGGACGAGTAGGCAGAGGGGGGACTGGGCCTTGAGGAATCTGGGAATCTCAAAGCAGGAAGTGGGCTTTGAGAATGTCACCAATCACAGTCACTGCCCTGAACCTGCTCATGATTGTCCTCCACAGCGTGAGGCCGCTGCCTTGTGGGGACTGAGTGATGGAAGGTGTGTTCCTCCATTCACTTCCTGACTCAGGAACCTCTGATTGGGGGGCTGGCCCCACCCTGCCCCCCACACTTTCCTGTCAGCAGAGGTGGCTATGCCCTCCCTGTCCCCACCCCTGCCTTTACTCCCTGGTGCTCTGAGCTGCAACTTCCTGCTCTGGATTGAAATGAGACTGTGGATTGACCTGATTCTTCTATGCTCACTGTGACTACTGACTGTAATTAAAGGAGACTCTCTAATTACACGTCTTCTGAAGGGAAATAAACAGAAGCACCAAGAATTTTGCAGATTCTTGTGTATTCTG
Source organism: Pipistrellus hanaki (assembly GCF_964339955.1). Lineage (NCBI taxonomy): Eukaryota > Metazoa > Chordata > Mammalia > Chiroptera > Vespertilionidae > Pipistrellus > Pipistrellus hanaki. Next base: position 50,485,763 of record NC_140517.1, on the reverse strand, counting down.
TGTTCTTTGCAGGGAGGACTGGAGAGGCAGTGAGGATGGATGGTGGTAGGGGCCTGGGCCTGTTCCGTGCTCAGTGCATCATGGGCTTTGACATGGTCACTCCCCAGCCAGGTCACCTCTCTGCTCCTCTGACCTTGTCCCTCAGGGGGACCCTGTCCCACCAGGACCTGTGGTCACAGGGACTGCCCTCCCCCAGGCCTTGTCACGTGTCCTATAGCAGCGCATCTCCAGGACCATGGACAGCGAGCCTTCCTGGGGCAGGTCATCCTGGGCTCAGGCCTGGGCCCATCCTCAGCCCTCCTCTCTTAGGTGTTTGTCTTTGCTTTGGTGGGTGTTTTGCCTGTTCCTGCTTTCATGTGTGAGTTTTGGCCTCACTTTCTGGGTGTCCCTGTGTGATAGCAGCAGGAGGCATGTTGCCTGTCAGTGTCCCACAGACCCAGCTCCCTGCACACAGGCCCCTGGTTGGAGAGATGGGTTTTCAGGCTCCTCCTGCTCTGCCTTCTTCTAGGGCCTGAACGTTCCAACCCTCTGATCAGCTGGGTGTTTCTGGGGACAGAAAGACCTGATGCTCTCCTAGCCCCTGAGCCAAGAGCCATCTCACCAGCGTCCCAAAGACACCTGTCCCTCAGGAGGTGCCCAGGGTTTTAGGAGCTCAGTGCCAGGAGCCAGGGGCAAAGATGAGACACTTTCTCTCATCCCACAGGTCTCTGCCCACAGATCCATTTAGAGAAAAGTTTTTCCACAAGTTAAGGATGCTGGCACCTTATTAGAGTCCCACCCACCCATGAACAAGAGTCCAGTCCATCCTTTCATTGAGGATGGTTATATGGTCCACACATGTATGAAAACTGCCCAAGAATCTTAGTCAGAGGAGAGATTGGAATTCAGCCACAATGTGCTATTGCTGCCCACCTCCCTGTTTGGTGGAAATGACAGAGTCACACAAAGTCAACTGTTCACAGGCATGCGGACTCCTCCCTCATATCCTCCTGGTGGGAAAGTGTTGTCTCACACCTCGTGGGAACTGCTTTGTCCGTACTCCCTGCACCTAGAGACAGAGCAGGATGGGGTGTCAGGGAGTCAGAGTCTTAGCACACCCCTGGGGAGGACAGGAGGTCACAGATGAGACGAGGGAGAGAGTGAAAGGCTCAGAAGGACAGATGGACCAAATGCAGAGACACATGTTGTCAAACGTGTGGAGGAAAGAGAAGCCTTAGCCATTGTGGCGAGAATGTGCTTGTATTCCCGAAAGATGTTCTTCCCTGACGTTCCTCAAACCACCCAACTTCACCGATGGCTCTCTCTCACGGGCTGAAAACTCCTGCCGTGCCCCCCAATCTTGTCCAATGGGGTGCCACACATGTGCGGTCACAGGGGGAACATTAGTCAAGATGCCAGCTGTCCCACTCCCCCTTTTGAAAGAAGTAATAAAAGGAGAGGGTTTAATGAGGTCACATGGATCTCACCAATCGGGAAATTCAGAGAAGTCACTGTGCCCCATGGGACACCTGTACAGGAGTGAACAGAGACAGGGAAGATAAGGGAATCAACTCCATTGGAGGCGTGAGGAAATTGGGAGGAAGCAGTGGATGTAGAGACACAAAGGTGGGAATGGAGCCTGAGAGACGCCGAGGGGAACCCGTTGGCAGCTCTACCAGGACAGGAGTGAAGGGACCACGGGTCCCCCATCCAATTAGTGACTCCACACGGCCCCTGGATAGAAGGGGACTTTCTCCGATGCACTGTGACCTTTTATTACTCCGCAGAATGCTTTTCTTACTCTGTGGACAGTGTAGGAGTTCCATAGAGAAAGCGGTTGACTCCATCACGTCCCCAAACAAATATGGACAAGAAACCTTAACCCGTTCTCCTGCCTCCCAGCCCTGATGGGAATTCCTGCCCAACACAGGGTAGGGAGGGCTGGATGGAGGCAGGTCCTCAGGGCGGTGGCTGACTTCCTCTGGAGTCTGAGGAGAGGGAATTCCAAGGCAGGTCTGGCAGCCGCAGGACAGACCTGGAAAGACTGACGTCCCCCAGGCTACAGCTGATTTCCCTGCCCTCCTTCCTTGCCCAGGACTGGTCTGTGATGTGTAGGTGGGAGTTTCTGTGGGTCACAATCGTGAACAACTCCATTGTTTCTGAGTTCAGATCCTTCACGTCCAGCCTGAAAAAATACCCAAGGAGAACTCTGTTAACCCTCCCCGCTCTAGTCTGGCTCTGTGGCCTCAGGGACCCTTCTCCCCACATGCCATTCTTCAGGCATTCTTTTTCTTTAAAATAATATTTTATTAATTGTTTCCAGAGAGGAAGTGAGAGGAATAGAGAGCTAGAAACATTGATGAGAGGGAATCATTGATCAGCTGCTCCTGCACACCCACTCCTGGAGATTGAGCTTGCAACCCAGGCACATACCCTTGAACAGAATCGAACCTGGGACCTTTACTTTGCAGGCCAATGCTCTACTCCTTGAGCCACAGCAGCTAGGACTACATATATTTTCCAAATCCCAATAGAGAAGACCATTCTTGTCATGTCCACGTGTCTGCCACCGGCCACAGCATCTGCCCTCACCTGGTACCGCCTGGCCCATCTCATCACAGAACTATCCCAGTCGCCTCGGAGGACAGAGCCCAACTCACCCGATGGTCTGAAGGACACAATCCGAGTGAGCCAGGCTCTGGAGAAGTTGCAGGATCCCGTCATCGCCCAACTTGTTCCCAAGCAGATTGATTTTCTTCAGAGTTCTGCTACTGACAAGGACGGAGGCGAGGGACGCACAGCAGCCACTGGTTAGCATGCACTCCTCCAGCCTGTGAGGAGAGAGGCACCCGGGAGTGGGCGCCAGTCCTTGGGGGCCTGGTGTGCCGAGTACGTGGGTATGGATGGGTGCCCCATACACCTCCCTCCCAAGTTGTGCACTAGAGAGTGTCATTCCGTAGAGCGTCATTCCGACAGCAGATCCACCCCTCCCGGTTCTCACGTCCCCACAGCCATTGAACGTATCCCCCTCAGCTCTTCCCAGGCTTACACAGGATTGCCCCTCCCCGCCCAGTGACCTAGGACCTACCCGATGTTCTCCAGATTGCAGTTTGGATGTCTCATAGCCCCACACAGGAGCTCCATCCCCGCATCCCCGATGTTGTTGCTCCCGAGCTCCAGGCTCTTCAGGTTGGGGTTATCTTTCAGGACATAGACCATGTACTCACAGCCCTTGTTCGTGAAAAAGCAGCCGGATATCCTGCAGAGAGGGAAGGAGCTGGAGTCACGGTCACCCTTCCCAAAAGGGTCTCAGAGCATGACGTGGTGGTGAGTGTCCTTGAACCTCCAGTTGCCCCTCCTGAGCATCCCGAAGCTCCCGATAGGATGACTAGATGCATCCCTATGTCCACAGCAGCATCGCGTAGCAGAGCCGAGACCTGGAAACCAGAACTCCTTCCCCTCGGTAGGGGAGTGCATACAAAAGTGGCGGCAGGATAACTCCTACCATTTGCAACAGCGTGGATGGAGCTGGAGACCATCACGCTAAGCGAAATAAGCCAGTTGTAGAAAGATAAGTATCACGTGATCTCACACATTTGGGGAATATAATGAACAATCTAAACCAATGAACAAAACAGATCAAGAGACAGAGAAGCATCGATCAGATGCTCAAATGCCTGAAACCAACCAGTTTCACTAAAAGAGAGAAGTGGACAGGAAGCCAGGAAGGCTGGTCCACAAAATGAATTGCTCTAACCCACTCACCCTTTAGTTGAGACATGGTTAGCTGAAGCAGCCTCCACCTTGTTTGTCCCGTGTAAGTGTCTGTTATTTCCTGCCTAAGGGCTACATGTAAATTCCTGTGTCTCCTGCCTAAGATGTTTTCCCCAAAGCCTCACTAAAAGGGATGGCAGGGCCAGAGCAGGGAGTAGTTCTCCCACTAGAGTTGGACTACCGCCTGGCCCCCCCATATCGCCCAATTGAATTTCTTCAAGTCTCTTTTCATTTGTGTGTGGCCCTTCTCCAGAACCCGAACCCTGAATTGGAACCCTTTCCACGCAGGACGTGAAAGATTCCAACCTCAGGGGGAAGTCCGGGGAGGGTGGGAATAAAGGGGAGAGATCAACCAAAGGAGTTGCAGGCATGCATAGAAGCCTAACCTATGGACACAGACACTAGAGGGGGGTGAGGGCCTCAGTGGGGGTGAGATGAGAGAGCAATGGGCGGGATAAGGGTACACATGTAAGTGCCTTAATCAATTAACCAATAAAAAAGTTGTGGCACATTTACGCGATGGAATACAACGTGGCGGTAAAAAGGAAGGGAATCTTACCTTTTGCAGCAGCATGGATGGACCTGGAGACTAGGATGCCACATGAAATAAGTCAGTCAGAGAAAGACAAATACCAGGTGACCTCACATGTGGACACCAATGAACAAAACTGACGAACAAAACAGAAGCAGAGCCATAGAAGCGTGGAGCATACCGACAAATGTCCAAGTGGAGGGGGAAGAGGGATCCATAAAAGAAGGTGAATGGTTGGCCAAAGCACATATATGCATCAGCCATAGACACAGGCAAGCCTGTGGTGATGGCCAGAGGGAAGGAGTGGCAGGGACTGGGTAGATGGGGGCTACATGGGGCAAGTGGGAACATCAGGAATAGTGTGAACAGCTAAAATAAAAGGTAGAGAAAGAACAGTCAGGTAATATTCGAAGTTCTAACTGGATACGATCTCAGCTCCTATTATTCTATCTAATAAAAGAGTAATATGCAGATTGATCATCACTCCAACACAATATGGCTGCCCTCATGTGGTCCATGATCCTGCTCCTATGTGGACACAAGATGGCCACCACTAGATGGCCAGCAGGAGAGGGCAGTTGGGAGGGACCAGGCCTGCAATGGAGGACAGTTGAGAGGGAGGAGGCCTGCAAGGGAGGGCAGTTGGGGGTGATAAAGTCTTCAGGGGAGGGCAGTTAGGAGTGACCAGGCTGGCAGAGGATGGCAGTTGGGGGCAAACAGCCTGGCAGGGGAGGAGGTACCATCAATCAGGCTGGCATGGGAGTAGTTAGGAGGTGATCAAGCTGGCAGGCAGAAGCTGTTAGGGGCAATTAGGAAGGCAGGCAGGCAAGCAATTGGGAACCAGCAGTCCTGAATTGTGAGAGGGATGTCCGACTGCCCATTTAGGCCCGATCCTGGTGGGTAGTTGGACATCCTTTGAGGGGTCCCAGTTTGGAGACATCCCTCTACCCCGTGCACAAATTTCGTGAACCGGGCCTCTAGTGATTTCATAATCAGGGAAACAGACAGATCACTGTAAGCATTTTGTATATATTCTCATTGATTTCAGAGAGGAAAGGCGAGGGAGAGAGGAAGATAGAAACATCGATGATGAGAATCATGGATTGGCTTCCTCCTTCACACCCCCTCCTGGGGGATCAAGCCCGTTACCCATTCATAGGCCATGACTGGGAATCGAACCGTGATCTCCTGGTTCATATATTGATCCTCAACCATTGAGCCATGCCAGCTGGGCTGTGAAGTATTTTTGTCTGATGACTCAGATAACAAAAAAAAATTTTTTTTTTTTTTTAAATTCCATTGGCTGCCGAAAGCGGTTTGGCTCAATGGATAGAGCGTCGGCTTGGGGACTGAAGTGTCCCGGGTTCGATTCCGGTCGAGGGCATGTACCTTGGTTGTGGGCACATCCCCAGTGGGGGGTGTGCAGGAGGCAGCTGATCGATTACTCTCTCTCATCGATGTTTCTAACTCTATCCCTCTCCCTTCCTCTCTGTATAAAATCAATAAAATATATTAAAAAAAAAATAAATTCCAGTGGCTATTCAATATTTTGTATCCATTTCTGGCGTACAGCACAGTGGCTATACAATTATGTGATTGATGAAGCGATCAGATGCCATTTCCAGTCTGTGTTTTTGTAGTGCTAGACTTGAGCTCCAAGGAGTTGTTTTCGGCAACCTCTTTGGATGCTCATTCCTCTCCCTTCCCTACTCACGTCCACAGCCAACATCATCGCCTGGCTGTTGTTGGCCCAGTGGCCAGAGCCTCACCCCATGCAGCCAAGGTGGACGGTTCCATTCCCAGTCACGGGCGTGTACCTGAGCTGCAGGCTCCATGCCTGGCATGGGCTGGAGGCAACCCATCGATGTGTCTCTCTCTCATCAATCTCCCTCTGTGCCTCTGTCTCTATCTCCCCTGTCCTCCTTCCCTCCCTTCTACTTTGTAAATATTAACAATAACAACAATAAGAACAACGAATCCTCAGGTAGGAGCCACAACAGTAAAACAAGACAACTCCCGTCCTCAAACCCTTTCCCGGGAGCCACGCGGCTGTCCCAGGAAGACGCAGCGGCGGTGGGAGGACTTACTCCAGCTCCCGCACGGAGCAGGTGGGGAACACCAGGGCCATCATCAGCGCCAGCACTCCGCTATCTCGTATGTTATTCACGCTCACATCCAGGTGCTTCAAGGTTACGGTGAGGACCAGACTTTTCGCGATTAAGCTGATGGAACGTAATGAGAGACAACAGAAGAGCAACCTGCGGGCAATCAAAAAGAGGAGGAGGATGCCGAAACCGGTGTGGCCCAGTGGAGAGAGCGTTGTCCTCTGGACTGAAGGGTCCCGTGTTCGATTCTGGTCAAGGGCATGTACCTTGGTTGTGGGCACATCCCCATTGGTGGGTGTGCAAGAGGCAGCTGATCCATGTTTCTCTCTCATCAGTTTCTAGCTTTCTATCCCTCTCTGTAAAAACTCAATAATATATATATATATATATATATATATATATATATATATATATTTATAAAAGTAGAAAGAAGAAAAGGAGGAAGAGAAGGAGGAAGAGGAGGAGGAGAAGGAGGAAGAGGAGGAGGAAGAGAAGAATGAAGAGGAAGAGAAGAAGAAGAGGAGGAGGAAGACAAGGAGGAGAAGCATGAGAAGGAGGAGCAGGAGGAAGAGGAGGAGAAAGAGGAAGAGAAGAAGTTTCTGAGTCAATAACACAGTTCAACCACCTGAGATATTCTAAAATTAGACATGGTGATTGTATTGGACTTTGAGCACATGGAAATACCATTGGAAGTATACATTATCATTGTTTGTTAATCCCCACCTGTGGATATTTTTCTCATTGATTTTTTATTTATTTATTTATTTATTTTTAGTATTTAAATTTTACAGCCCTTACTGCTTTGGCTCAGTGGATAGAGCATCAGCCTGAGGACTGAAGGGCCCCAGGTTCAATTCCAGTCAAGGGAATGCACCTTGGTTGCGGGCACATCCCCATTAGGGGTTTTGCAGAAGGCAGCTGATTGATGTTTTTTAACTCTCTATCCCTCTCCCTTCCTCTCTGTAAAAATTCAATAAGATATATTTTTAAAAATAAAGTATTACAAATAGTAATACATATGTTTCCTTTCCCCCCTTTTGTTCTCCCCCCAGCCTCTCCTACCCCTGGCACATGCCCTCCCTCCCTCCCACCCAGTGTCCATGTCCATTGGTTATGCGTACATGCGTACAAACAAGTCCTTCAACTTTCTTAAAGAGACACTGGAAGGGAGAGGGAGGCAGAGAGAGGCACAAATCGGTTGCCTTCTGCACGCGTTCCTACTGGGACCTGGGATAAAACCTATGACTCATGTAGGTGCCCTTGACTGGGATTTGAATCCAAAACTCTTCCATGCCCAGGCCAGCACGCTAACCACTGAGACACACTGGCCAGGGATGAATGTCAACTGTAGAGTGCATATTATGGGATGTGAATCAAATCTCAAATCTGTCCAAAAAAAAAAAAAAATCAAACAGGAAACAAATCATGAAGATGGCATTCTTAGGTGACACTACACCTATTAGGAATGTCAGTATCAAGCCAATAACTTCTGGCCCGTTTTTGAACAGGAGTAACATTACGTAATACTGGAATTAATTACTTACAGGGTTCCTCAGGGACCAGAAAGATCCTAGAACAACGAGGCTCTGAAGACAATGAATGTGTATTTTGAGACTTGGAGTTAGAAAGAAGAACGTGTATTATCCTTTTTCCTTAAATCACTGAGCAAGACCATTAAGTCTAAATTACAGAGATAGGCCAAAACTGGTTTGGCTCAGTGGATAAAGCATCAGCCTGAGGACTGAAGGGTCCTGGGTTCGATTCTGGTCAAGGGCATGTACTTTGGTTGTAGGCACATCCCCAGTAGTGGGTGTGCAACAGGCAGGTGATCAATGATTCTCTCTCATCGATGTTTCTAACTCTCTATCTCTCTCTCTCCCTCTCTTTAAAAAAAAAAAAAAATCAATAAACAGCAACCTTGACCTAGGAGGGACCATGCTTTATCCAACGGGAGCTACCGGGCCGGCCTCTGCCACACCCACCAGGGTGCTTGGACCACACACTCAGACATCCATCCTCCAGACCACATGCGTCCATGGTGGAACCACATAGGGCGACTCACACCAGTGACTCGAGCACACAGTTCGGATGGTACAGAGCGTCACAGAAGATTTTCAGCCCGTCCATGCTCAGCGCGTTTTTGGACAAGGTCAGCTTCTTCAGCGTCTTGCTGCTGAGGAGGAGGGAGGCGAGGTGTCTGTAGGCAGTGGTTTCCAAGTTGCAGTTCGTTAAGCTGCAGGAGGGAAATGCACACGGGTGGTGTGAGGCGCTCTGGGTTTCCAAGCCATCTCTCATCTCTTTCCAGAGGGACCAGCTCCAATCGAGGGAGGGGACACCTGCTAAACACGACCCACAAGCATCCTTCTCCGCGTCTCACTTGCCCCTCTGCAGCTCTCCAAGTTCAAATTCGGGCCAAGTTTGGAGATGGAGTAGGCAGTTCTTCCCCCGACCCCGACCCCCACCCCAATGCCTCTTCCCTGTGTTTCAGAATTCTAACTCGGGTATCAAGACATTCATTGTAGCCCTAACCGGTTGTCTCAGTGGATAGAGCGAGGGCCTGTGGACTGAAGGCTCCCAGGTTCAATTCCGGTCAAGGGCACATCCTCAGTAGGTGGTGTGCAGGAGGCAGCTGATCAATGTTTCTCTCTAATCGGTGTTTCTAACTTTCCACCCATCTCCCTTCTCTCTGTGAAAAATCACTAAAGTATATATAAAAAATAATACTAATAAAATAAAAATTAAAAAAAACACATTCAACATACCATCACATTTACGGGGACGTCTGATTCCCAGCCCTCCGACATAAGCTATGCTGTCTTATTGTGCAATTGGCTCTTGACTCACTTCCTGACTTTGTCTAACATTCTCCTCATCGACACGCGATGCCGTCTTCCCTCTCTACCCTCTGACATTGGCGGGAGAGAAATAAACCACGAGCCAAAAACCTTCTGGGGCCAAAACCCATTTGGCTCGGTAGATAGAGCGTCAGTCTGCAGAATGAAGGGTCCCAGGTTCCATTCTGGTCAAGGGAATGTACCTTGGTTGCAAGCACATCCCCAGTGGAAGGGTGCAGGAGGCAGCTGATCAATGTTTCTCTCTCATTGATGTTTCTAGCTCTCTATCCCTCTCCCTTCCTCTCTGTAAAAAATCAGTAAGATATATTTAAAAACAAACAAACAAAGAGCCCCACCCCCCGAACACTCAGCTCTCCCCCCCAACCTTACCCCCCCCCCCCGGGCATCCCCCCTCACAGTGTCCATCAGTTGGGTGGAGACCCACCTCAGGTGCTGGATGCTGCACCCCGGGTCGGTGAAGACCTGGTGCAGCAGCGAGAACACCTTCCAAGAGACGGGCATGCAGCTCAGGCAGAGGCTCGCCAGGTTCCGGCTCTGAACCACCGCCTTGAAGATGTCTTCGAACCTGGTGTTGACCGAGAAGTAGGTCAGCCTGCCAGAGAGGAAACAGCAGGAGAGCTCCGGTCAAGGTCAGAGGTCACTGTGCACATCTTCTCCGCGGGTTTCCCTGCCTGCCCTACTCCCTTCTAGAACTTTCCTGAGTGTGGACCACTTCTCCCCAGACCTTTTGGCATCTCAGATTCCCTGGAAAGGCCAATGACCTCGACTAACCCCCCAATCAGACTGCTGACTTGGAAATGACCCTCTAGCCTTGTACCATAGGAGCTTCCTCTGAGCGGGACCCCTAAGGGACGCCCGCAAACCACACACACACCCATCTGCATGTGAAATAAAACCATGTGTGTATACCATGACAGTAAAGACCATTCATGCTCATGGCTAATGCACCCATAGGAGGATGCACACGTTAATTGTTCACATTAAATAAATATATATTTACCAAAGCCGATTTCGCTCAGTGGAAAGAGTGTCGGCCTGCAGACTGAAAGGTCCCAAGTTTGATTCCATTCAAGGGCATATACCTTGGTTGCTGGCACATCCCCAGCAGGGGGTGTGCAGGAGGCAGCTGATCAATGATTCTTTCTCATCGATGTTTCTATTGTAACTCTCCATCCCTCTCTCTTCCTCTCCGTAAGAAAATCAATAAAATATATTTTTTTTAAATATATTTTTATTGATTTTTTACAGATAGGAAGGGAGAGGGATAGAGAGTTAGAAACATCAACCAGCTGCCTCCTGCACACCTCCCACTGGAAATGTGCCCACAACTAAGGTACATGCCCTTGACCGGAATCGAACCGGCCACCTAGGTAAGTGCCCTTGACAGGCAATAGAACTACCATCCTCTCTCACTCTCCCTTCCTCTCTGAAAACCAATGATGCCCAGGATGGCATGCCTCGGTTATATTAGAGTGTTGGCCCTGCCGGAAACAAATCAGTTTCACTAAAAGAGAGATGTTGACAGGAAGCCAGGAAGGCTGGTCCACAACCTTAACTGCTCTAATCACTCACCCTTTAGTGGAGACATACAATAGTTAGCTAAGGCAGCCTTCACCTTGTTTGTCGCATGTTTGTTATTTCCTGCCTAAGGGCTACATGTAAATTCCTGTGTACCCTGCCTAAGATGTCTTCTCCAAAGCCTCACTAAAAGCCATGGCAGGGCCAGAGCAGGGAGTAGTTCTCCCACTAGAGTTGGACTACCGCCTGGCCCCCCATATCGCCCAATTGAATTTCTTCAAGTCTCTCTTTTCATTTGTGTGCGGCCCTTCTCCAGAACCCGAACCCTGAGTTGGAAATCTTTCCACGTGGGGCGTGAAAGAGATTCCTATATGGCCCCAATACTGAAGGGTCTCAGGTTCTACTCCTTTCAAGGGCGACTACCATAGCATATTATTTTTTTATTATTATAGAAATCCCATGGACACAGACAATACGATGGTGAAGGCCTGGAGAAGGGGGTGGGGACAGGCTAGAAGGGGTAGACGGAAGGGACAAGGGATACATGCAATACTTCCAACAATATTTTTTTAAAAGGAAAATTTAAATATCCACACCCATTATTCCTGTTCCCCAAAGGACTGAGGTAACACCTACTCGAGTGTCTGAAGGTGACAGTCGGGATGGCTCAGGGCCTTACACAGCACCCTGTCGGCGGTGTCGTCCAGGTCGGTGTTACAGAGCTCCAGTTCCTGGAGGGACTCCCTGGTGTGGAATAACGTGCAGATGTCTCTCCAGTGGGCGAGGCTCTTCATTATTCTACGTGGAGAAAAGAATGCAATTCTCCGGAGATTCAGAGGACAAGGCATTCACTAAGACATCCATTTACCAGCCCAGACGTAGAGCCAGGCAGGAGGAAACAAAAAATGGCCACATGGGTAACAACAGCATCTGGCATGGCCATGGCATACTCAGCCCCATGTTGGTGCCATGTACCGAGCCAGCTCAGCCAGGTTTGCTGAGCCTGAGAGGGGGCGGTGAAGGATGGAGAAAAGACAGACAAGAGAAGAAAAAAGCTGGGTCCAGGTGGGACACCCTCCCCTCTAATGGAGAGCTAGCGACAGTGCCACAGACTACAAGCTGTGTCTTGATTTTACAGCCAGATTCCACAGGGCAAAGGAAAGGCCTGGTCAAGGTGTTTATAACATTCTCTGGACTTCAATCCTACTCAATTACTTGTACCTGAACTCCATCAACCCACATCACTCAGGCCACATGATCGGACCATAGGTTCACGCTTACAACTAGAGCTGTTGGCTCTAATTGTGCTGGGAGGGCTCTGCCCTCCAGGCTGGGACTTGCATGTGGCCAGGTTCAAGCCTCAGCCCTCTCATTAGTCTGAGGCTTGAACCTGTCCAAATGCTGTGGCTGTTTTCCACACATCCAGCCCCAAGAAAGAAATCGGGGAGTCTGTAGACAGGCAAGGGTCAACGTCTTGAGTGCACTGCTTTGAGAGTCATGATGTTCACTATTAAGAAACGCCAGTGATTGTTTAATATGTTTTTATTGTTTTGAGAGAGAGAGAGAGACAGACAGAGAGAAAGAAGAAACATCAATTGGCTGCAATATGCATGCCCCCTACTGGAGATCAAGGCCACATCCCAGGCCATGATCCAACCAACTGAGCCACACTGGCCAGGGCCCACCCTCTATTTTTTGAAACATATTTTTTTATTGATTTCAGAGAGGCAGGGAGAGGGGAGAGAGACAGAAACATCAAGGATGAGAGAGAATAACTGATCGGCTGCCTCCTGCATGCCCCACACTGGGGATCAAGCCTGTAACCCAAGCATGTGCCCTGACCGGGAATCAAACTGTGACCTCCTGGTTCATAGATCAATGATCAACCCTGGCTGGGCACTCATCCTCCTTTATATCTAAGCCACCGCCAACCCTCACCTGAACTAATGCAGTAGCCTTAGTGCCCTTACCCCTAAGTCTATTCTCACCACAGCAACAGTCTCATTCTTCTGGTTTTCCTACCTTTTCTGGCTAAAGCCAGTTATTACAGTGACCTACAGGGCCCTTTAATATCAGCCCCCATTATCTCTCTAACCTCATTTCCTACTATTCTCCCCCCTCACCACTACCACCACACATACGCGCGCACACACACACACACACACACACACACACTCACTTCATTTCGTACCAGCCTCCTTATTCTGTTTTAAACATATATTTTCTTGCTCTAACTGGTTTGGCTCAATGGATAGAGCATCAGCCTGTGGACTCAAGGGTCCTGGTTCGATTCTGGTCAAGGGCATGTACCTTGGTTGCGGGCACATCCCTGGTGGGGGGTTGTGCTGGAGGCAGCTGATGGATGTTTCTCTCTCATCGATGTTTATGGCTCTCTCTCCCTCTCCCTTCCTCTCTGTAAAAGATCAAAGAAATATATTTTTTAAAAATAAATAAATATAAGCAGACTAACACTAATGAAAGTTCTCCTTTAAAAAAACAACAATGAACGATAACAGGAATGCTTTGGAAGACTCACCTAGGCGTGGGTTGCTCCTTGGACTTGTTTTCGAAGACGTTCTGGACCGTCAGCTTGAGCTTCCGCAGACGCCGGCAGTGCCCCAGGCAGTAGGACGAGACCATCAGGTCCCGGTGGTCTCTCACGTAGAAGGCCGCCTCCAGGAAGGCATCCATGGCCCGCTGCACGTACCCCTCCTCCTGGTTCTCAAAGAGGCCGTGGAACAGGGGGGTGTGGTGCCCGAGGGCCTTGGGGTTCTCCCCGAAACGCCTCATCTCTGCGAGCAGGTGCTGCCCGACGTGGTCCGTCCGGAGGCTGCAGCCGAGGGCCTCCTCGAAAGTCTGCCTCCTCTCCTCGTTCAGGAGGCCGAACAGGGACGCCAGGACGGCGCCAAAATCATCGCCCAGCTCCCGCTTGCCCCGGCACCGTCCCCTGGCCGTCACCGAGGGCAGCCCGTGCTCCTGCAGCGGCAGCAGGAATGCCACCGCGGCACAGAATTCCTGGATGTTCGTGTGCACGAACCGGTAGTGGCCCTTTGGGTGGCTGCTGGGCCAGAGGACCTCCAGGCCCAGCAGCATGGCGATGTCCGCCTGGCTGAACCCCACGCTGCCCAGGTCCTCCTCGGTGAAGTGCAGTGTGTGATGGAGCAACCCCTCCAGGGCCAGCAAGCAGAGGCTCTGCAGGGGCACCCGGGGGCGCCCGTCGACCGGGGAGATGAGCATTTCCGCCAGGAAGTGGGTGTAGACGTCGGTGAGCGTCTGGCACGCACGCTTGAGGTCGGCCCCCCGGTCCATGAGCCGCTGGAGGGCCATGCAGGTGACCCAGCAGAGCACGGGCACCTGGCACAGGTGCAGGAAGAGCTCGCTCCTCTGTACCAGCTGAAAGGCGGCCTCGGCCTGCGGGCCGTTCCGGAAGAACAGGCTGAAGTACTTGAGCCTCTTCTCCCGGGAGAAGGACAGGGTCATGAGCGGGTCCGTCTTCTTCATGAGGTCCCAGGTGACCGCCTGGCCCCGGGGCCGGGATGCGATGAGGAAGCGGCAGCCCGGGGCCAGCTTCCTGGTCAGCAGGCTGGCCACCAGCACGGCCGCGGGTAGCCGCCGCCAGGCATGGGCGCACAGAGCCTTCTTGCTGATGCGGAATTCGAGGTCCACGTCGTCCAGGTCCTCGAGGATGAACAGGAGCTTCTGGGGCTCGGCCAGGATGTCGGCCACGGGGGCCCGGCCCTCCGGCCAGTCCCGGGACACCAGCTGGGCCAGGCTGCCCGAGGCCAGCTGGTTGACGGTGTGCGAGGGCAGGTGGAACACGTAGGAGAAGACGTCGGCCCAGAGGTTGCCGCTGGCCCACGCGTGCAGCGCCCCCCGCAGGACCATGGTCTTCCCGGCCGCCTGCCGTCCGATCAGGAACACGTTCAGGGCCTTGGACGCCTCCGGGCTCACGTGGCGGAAGACGAAGTCGAACTTGCCGACGAGCTCCCGGGTCATGTCTTGGCAGAAGGCGTCGTGGATGCGGTTGCTCAGGAATTGATCCCCGCGGAGCTTTTCCTTTAGGAGCGTCTTGTGGGCTTCCTTGTTCCCTACGTGGGTGGGTACCGGGCAGAGGAAGAGGCGGGACAGAGATGAGACTTCAAGGTACACACACAAACACACGCAGAAAGAGCACACAGAACACAAGTTTCGCCCTGACCAGCGTGGTTCGGTGGATAGAGCATCGGCTTGGGGACTGAAGGGTCCAGGGTTCCTTTTCCTGTCAAGGTCACATGTGGGGATGGTGAGCTTCATCCCCAGCAGGGGGCGTGCAGGAGGCAGCCGATCTATGGTTCTCTCTCATCATGGATGTTTCCATCTCTCTCTCTCCTTCTCCCTTCCTCTCTGAAATCATTAAAAACATATATTTTTTTAAAAGTCAAAGAATATATTTTTTAAAAATAGTTGTGTATTGGTTTTTTTTATTTTTTTATTTATTTTTTTTTACTTTAGAGAGAGAGAGAGAGGGGAAAGGAATGGGGGGAGAGAGATAAAAACGTCAATGAAGAGAGAAGCATCATCATCAACTGGCTGCTTCCTGTATTCCCCTGCTGGGGATGAAGGCCACAACAGTGGAATTTTCCATGACCAGGAACTGACCCATCAACCTCTTGGTGCATGGGCTGATGCTCAACCACAGAGCCACACCAGCCGGGCTCCAACAGCACTTTGTTTGGGTAGATCTAACCCTTCCGTCAGCTCCTTTCATGAAGTCAGTCGGCATGAGGGAAGAAAACATGGGTAGAATCAGAAAGTCACGAGGTGAGACAAGAGCCACACCCAAGTCCTCTGATTCTGTGCAGGTCTGAAGACCGGCTCTTTCGGGGGGAGGGGATGGAGACGTCACTTGATCAAAATGACCAGTCTAGGCGGTATCCTCTCACACCTGTCAGAATGGCTGCCACCAACAAATCAACAAACGACAAGTGCTGGCGAGGATGTGGAGAAAAAGGAACCCTCGTGCACTGCTGGTGGGAATGCAGACTGGTGCAGCCACTGTGGAGAACAGTATGGCGTTTCCTCAAAAAAACTCGCATTTGACCCAGCGATCTCACTCCTAGGAATATATCCCAAGAAACTAGAAACACCAGTCAGAAAGGATATATTCACCCCTATGTTCATAGCGGCACAATTCACCATAGCTAGGATTTGGAAACAGCCTAAGTGCCCATCAGCAGATGAGTAGATCAAAAAACCTATGGTCCATCTACACAATGGAATACTATGCTGCCATAAAAAAGAAGGAATTCTTACCATTGGCAGCAACCTGGATGGAATTAAAGAACATTATGCTGAGTGAAATAAGCCAGTGAAAGAAAAACACCACATGACCTCACTCATTTGTGGATAATAAAGAACATTATACACAGATGAACAAAAATATAGATACAGATGCAGTAAAGCAACAAACAGACTGTCAAATTACAGCAGGGAGGGGTGGGAGGTATGGGGGAGATAAGGGATCAACCAAAGGACTTGTATGCATGCATAGAAGCATGACCAATGAACGCAAAACTCTGGGGAGGGAGGGCATGTATGGGAGTTGGTTGGGGGGGGGGGGATTGGTAAGATATGTACACAATAATACCTTAATAAAAACATGAAAAAAACAAAAACCAACCACTCTCCCTAAACACTACCCGCCCCACCCCCAACCCACGACTCACGGTTCCGCCTGGCGTCGATGATCTCACAGAGGTCTCTCCGCGGGATCTTGTGGAAGATGCTGTACAGCAGATTCCAGAGGTGCTGGACCTCGTACGACATCGTTAGCTGGTTGGCCAGCTGCGGCTTCTCTTCGCTGAGCTCCAGCCTGGGGATGGCCACGAGGCCCATCCCCGCGCACTCCTGGCCCAGCAGGTTCCTCAGACTGTGGCACTCCTTCCTGCTGAGCTTCTCCAGGTACCACAGCAGGTCAGTGTCAGGGGGCTCTGACTCTGCCATCGTGTGTCTCTAGCGAGAACCTGCAGGACCAGAGGATACAGGATCTAGAGAACCAAGAGGGAGCCAGAGTGTCATTCCTCAGGGGCAGCCGCTCTTTCGAAGTGGACTCAGTAGAAAACAAAACAAAACAAACACCAAAAAGAACAACAACAACAACAACCACAAAAGATGAAACAAAAAGCACTTGTGGCCTAATATGAGGTCCTTTTAAAAAAATTATATACATATATATATATATATATATATATATATATATATAATTGATTTTTTTACAGAGAGGAAGGGAGAGAGAGTTAGAAACATCAATGTGAGAGAAACATCCATCAGCTGCCTCTTGCACATCCCCACTAGGGATGTGCCCGCTACCAAGGTACATACACTTGACTGGAATTGACCCTGGGACCTTTCAGTCCACAGGCCGGCACTCTATCCACTGAGCCACACTGGTTTCAGCCCATACCACTGTCTTTGTCTGGGCTTCCTTCTTGGGGCTCAGACCACCATAGGTTTCCCACAGAGAAGCCGACCTTGAAGCTTGGCAGGGTCCCAACTCAATGGGGGATGTGGCTGATGACCCCCCAGCTGAACCTCCCAACCGCTGGGACCTGACCTCCTTTCTCCAGCACCTGAGGAGTTCTCTTTTTTAAAAAAAATAATTTATTGACTTTACAGAGAGGAAGGGAGAGGGATAGAGAGTCATAAACATCAATGAGAGAGAAACATCGGCCAGATGCCTCTTGCACAACCCCCACTGGGGATGTGCCCCTTCAGTCTGCAGGTCGACGCTCTACCCACTGAGCCAAACTGGTTAGGGCTATATTGCCTATTTCTTAATCTTTGATTTCAGAGAGGAAGGGAGGAGGAGAGGAAGAAAGAGAAACATCAACGATGAGAGAGACTGCTTCCTGCATACCCCCTACTGGGGATGTGCCCGCAACCAAGGTACATGCCCTTGACTGGAATCGAACCTGGGACCCTTTAGTCCTCAGGCCAACGCTCTATCCACCGAGCCAAGCCAGTCAGGACGTGAGGAGTTCTTATAATCCCAGCTAAGCCCTGGCCGGTGTGGCTAAGTGATTGACACATCAGCCCACAATAGAGGGGTCTCAGGTTCAATCCCCAGTCAAGGGCACATACCTGGGTGACAGGCTCTATCCCAGGCCCACAGTTTGGGTGGGTGCAGGAGGCAACCAATCAATGTGTCTCTCACATTGAACTCTCTCTCTCATCTCTCCCTCCTTCCCTCCCTTCCACTCTCTCTAGATATCATTGGGGGAAAATATCCTCAGGTGAGGACTAAAAAGTTAAACCTGTTAAAACTAACCAAGTGGAGACAAACTCATGGATACACAGAGCTGTCAGAGGTGAGGCTGAGTGGAAGGGTGAAGGCATTTAAAGAAAAAAAGATAGAGAGAGAGAGACTCATGATTTAGCTGGTTTGGCTCATTGGATAGAGCCGTGGTCAGCAAACTGTGGCTCCCAAGCCACATGCAACTTTTTGGCCCCCTAGAGTGTGGCTCTGCTATGAGTCTATGTTGAAGAAGTTGCGTTAGAAGAAGCTTAAGTTCAAACAATTCGGCTCTCCAAAGATATGTCAATAGTTGTGCTGTTGGTATTTGGCTCTGAGGACTCTGTTGAGTTTGCCAACCACTAGCTTAGAGCGTCAGCCTGTGGACTGGAGGGTCACAGGTTTGACACTGATATTTCTCAGTAATTGTTTTTAAATATATATATATTTTATTGATTTTTTTTTTTACAGAGAGCAAGGGAGAGAGACTTAGAAACAACTATGAGAGAGAAACATTCATCAGCTGCCTCCTGCACACCCCACACTGGGGATGTGCCCACAACCAAGGAACATGCCCTTGACTGGAATCAAACTTGGGACCTTTCCGTCCGCAGGCTGATATTCCACCCACTGAGCCACACCGGTCGGGCCCGTGACTGTTTTGTAACCACCTGTGTGTGCTGATCAATCCCTTTCCCTTTGTGCCCAGCTCCCCGAACCCCGCCCCTCCGGAGACCGCCAGTCAGTCCTCAGTGTCTGAGCCTGTTTCTGTGTTGTTAGAATCCCCCCAGAGAACTCCAAGGAGCAGCCAACCTCAGGAGCCAGCGCCTCTGAGCCCGGAGTGAGTGCCCCTGGAGACATGGGAGCCGAACCTGACCATGAAAACGGTCCATCTCTCTGGAACTGCGCCCACTCCAAAGAGGAGGTGTGACTGGCTAAGGCCACCAAGAGGAGTTTATGGTTAAGAGAAACAGCACGCCCCCCCAAAAAAAAAAAATAGAAAGGAGGGAGGGGGAGAGGGAGGGGGGAGAGAGAGGGAGGGATAGAGGGAGGTGGAGAGGGAGGGGGAGAGGAAGGGGGAGAGGGAGGGGGAGAGAGAAAGAGAGACAGAGAGAGAAAGAGGGAAAGAGAGCGAAAGAGAAAAATAGAGAGAAAAATAGAAAGAGAAAGAGAGAGAAAGGGAGACACTGACAAAGAAATAGAGAGAAAGAGAAAGAGAGAGAGAGAGAGAGAGAGAGAGAGAGAGAGAGAGAGAGAGAAAGAAAGAGAAAGAGAAAGAGAAAGGAAGAGAGAGACAGAGAGACTGAGAGAGAAAGAGAAAGAAAGAGAGAGAGAGGAAAGAGAGAGAGAGGAAGGAAAGAAGGAAGGAAGGAAGGAAGGAAGGAAGGAAGGAAGGAAGGAAGGGAGAAAGAAAGAGGAAGGAAGGAAAGTGGAGAGCTTCAGCAGAGTTCAGGAAAGGGCTTGTACAATCCAAAGAAGCCAGTGGCAAGAAAGGGACTCACCAACCCTGGCACCACGCCAGGCCTCCGGGCTTGTTCCTCAGCCTCAGAAGCCAAAAGCCTCGCCCACTCAATGCTTCCTTTTCCTTTTTTATTGGCTGAGGAGGTTCTCAATGAAGGAAACCATTGCTTCACCTGGGCTTAGGGCTCACCTGTCTCTCCAGCTTCTTCCTTCCCTTTCCTTCCCCCTCCTTCCCCCTCCTTCTCCTGCTCCGCTGACTCCACGATGGTCCACACCCACGTGGAGACGCCAGAGCTTTGGGGGCGCCCGGCTGAGACCCCTCCACACCATGGATCTGGGCTGTGCCAGAGGGAAAGAACCTCAGGGCACCATCCACACCATCAACCCCGCGAGAGGAAGACTCTTGTCGGGCAACAGCGGGATCTGACGAGGAGCCTGCTGAACGGGGGCTGAAGGAGGATGGGAGTGAAGGTGACCAGGAGGCACAGACCTCACACAGGTGATCGGTATCCTGGAGGCACTCCTCAGCCCAAACCCACGCACCTGGGACCTTCAAAGACTCAGATGGTCGAAGCATCATCCCCATGCGCCAAGGTTGCAAGTTCCATCCCTGGTCAGGGCACAGAGAAGAATCAACCAAATGAAACCGGTTTGGCTCAGTGGATAGAGCGTCGGCCTGGGGACTGAAAGGTCCCAGGTTGATTCTGGTCAAGGGCATGTGCTTTGGTTGCGGGCACATCCCCAGTAGGGGGTGTGCAGGAGGCAGCTGATCAATGCTTCTCTCTCATCGATGTTTCTAACTTTCTATCCCTCTCCCTTCCTCTCTGTACAAAATCAATAAAATATATTTATTTAAAAACAGAAAAGGAAGGAAGGGTGTGAGTTAGACAGAGCCCCTTCTCTACCTGCCAGGCTGAATAAAGCTGAATTTGTCGAGGAATCCCAGGAGCTCCTGGCGGCCGAGGAGGAGAGAGACCCCTGCTTGACCATCACTCCTCAGTGACGGGACAGGCCCAGTGCCGGAGGGGCCGGCGTGGGCGTGCGAGCAACCTGGACTTTCAGACTCAACAGCGGCTTCCAGGGATAAGTATCAGAGCGCTCCCCCGACCCCCGCACACACACTCACACAAACACAAACTCACACTCATACACACACACTCACACATACTCACACACACTCACACACACACACACACTCATACACACACACACTCATATATACACACACACACTCACACACACACTTATTCACACACTCATACACACATACACACACACTCACACACACACTCATACACACACACTCAACACATGCACTCACACATGCACTCATACACACATATGCATACACTCACACACACTCACACACACACACACACACACACACCTGCTCTGTGCCCAGGAACCGCAAGTTACTGACCCCGGCTCTCCGCCTCTGCCGGGACCCTGTCCAGACGTGTTTTATAGACTGTGTGTGAACGTGGGTTTTATTCGCTTTGTGACTCTGTGGCCAGCCATGGGGAGGTTTCACAAGGAACTGTTCAACCCTCAATAAAGTTTTCTATCTTAAAACAGGTTGTAAAATCCTTTTTTTTAAAAAAAAATCTATTTATTGATTTCAGGGAGAGTGGCGTCTCTGCTGGCAGGAAGGACGGCACCTCCCCTGCCCAGTCCCCACCGCCGTCTGGCCGTCACCGTCTCCTGGACAGACCCCTCCCAGCAGGCAGAGGGCCCGGCCTCCGGTGTCCACGAGTCCGTGCCGGCGGCGGGGGGCTGCGCCCTGGGCCGCCCCTCCATCCGGGAGGCTGACCTGGGCTCTGCTCGGGCTGCCGGGCGGGTCCGGGGCTCGTGCTCCGGGTGCTGGACGCTGGGCCCCTCTTGCCCCCTCCCCGTGGCCCTGGGCCGGGGCTGTGACCTCTGCAGACCAGCCAGTCCCGGGCCGTGGGCTGCGGGCAGCCGGGCCGCGGCCAGCTGGCTGTCCCGCACCTTCCAGCACTCCCCGCCTGGGAAGCAGTAGGCGGCCCCTGCGGGGAGAGGGGGCGCTGAGCTCCTCGCTGCTGGGGTGTGGGGGCGCGGGCCGGACGGACAGCAGGACGGGACAGGGGGACAGCGGGGCCGCGGGGCAGGGGGGCAGGGGGAGGCGGGGCAGCGGGGCAGCAGGGCATAAGCAGTGGGAGGCAGGACGGCCGCAGGCCAGGCCTCTCAGCCCCAGGCGCAGCCCCACAGGCCCCAGGACACTCCCGGGGCGTGGCCACAGGGCGATGGATGGATGGATGGATGAGACGCCCCGGTTTTCCACGGGACACGATGCCGCCGGGGAGGGACGAGGGACGAGGGACGAGGGGACAGGACAGGCACCGACCGGCCATGCGGCAGGGGTGAGGGGCTTCGGAGGGTCGGCAGCCCCCCAGACCCCTCCCCCTCCTCTCTCTCGCCCCCGCCAGGCTCACCGTCAGACCAGCGCAGGGCGCCGTCCAGCTGGGAACGCCCCTCCACGGGCGCTTTCGGCTGGGGGCCGGGGTCCTTGCGCAGCTTGAGCTCCTCTTAGCTCCAGTACAGCTGGTCCTTAAAGAAAAAAGTCCTGCCGAAACCGGTGTGCTCAGCAGATAGAGCGTCGGCCTGTGGATTGAAGGGTCCCGGGTTCGATTCCGGTCAAGGGCATGTACCTTGGTTGCGGGCACATCCCAGGTAGGAGGTGTGCAGGAGGAGGCCGATGGATGTTTCTCTCTCATCGATGTTTCTAACTCTCTATCCCTCTCCCTTCCTCCCTTTAAAATATCAATAAAATATATTTTTAAAAAGAAAAAAGAAGAAAGAGAAAGAAAGAAGAAAGAAAGAAAGAAAGAAAGAAAGAAAGAAAGAAAGAAAGAAAGAAAGAAACGAAACAAAACGAAACGAAAGAAACGAAAGGAGAAGGCAGAGCGGGGCGAGGGAATCCCTCCTCCAGTGCGTGTCCTTGAACACCAGCATCTGCCTCCCCCTGAGAGAGACAGCGGGGGGCTCAGCCCGCGAAGGCGGGGCTCCCGCCCTGGCACCCGTCCCCGTGACCTCGGCCCTGACCCCCCACCCACCCCCCGCAGCCCCGGAGCGCTTCCTGAGCACCTACCAGGGGCCCACACACCTGCTCTGGGCCTCACCCCTGCCCCTGCCTGGCACCTGTCTGTGCCGGGCACAGGGTCCTCCCGCTGGGCGGCAGCCTGGGCGCCAGGCTCCGGGGAGGCAGCTGTGGACGGGCGCGTCCCGGCCCCGAGAAGCCCGCCCGCTGTCTGCTCTGCTCCCGGCTCCTGTGAGATGGGCTGGGAGCTGCTTAGGGCAGAGACCACACAGTGCAGGACACGGGCTAGGAGGCGTGGGCGCAGCCTGGACGGCTGCTCTGCCAGGGAGGAGGGCGGGAACGCAAGGCTTAGGGTCTGTCCCCTCTCCTTGGGAGAAGAGAAGCAGCACTTTCAGGAACGGGCTGCTGGACAGATCCCCGGAGAGGGGTTTCCCTGCAGAAGGGGCAGAGAGCTTGGGAAAAGGCTCAGCATCCATAGGGGGGTAAAATATATTTTAAAATAATAATAACTCTAGCCCTGGAGGGTAGCTCAGTTGGTGAGTGCATCGTCCCAATACGCCAAGATTGTGGGTTCAATCCCTCGTCAGGGCATACACAGGAATCCACCAATGAGTGCATGAATGAGTGGAACAACACATCAATGTTTCTGTCTCCCTCTCCTCTCTCTCTTCCTCTCTCTCTCTCTCTCTCTCTCTCTCTCTCTCTCTCTCTCGATTGAATGGAAGAAAGAGGTGAAGGGCATTTGTGCATAACCTACAGACACAGACAACTGTGCAGTGATGGCCAGAAGAAAGGGGGCAGGGACTGGATGGAAGTGGGAAAAGGGTTGTGGTGGGAAATGGAGACATCTGTAATAGTGACAACAATAAAAATAAAGCTAAAAGGTTAAATACTCTGCCCAGGACCAAACCAGAGACGGTCAGACCTGCATCACCACCATTTGTCCACCAATCAGATCTGAACTATCATGGCTGACATGTACACACAAGGGACTGTTTGACATTGAAATTGGGACTCAAAAGAACTATTGGCCCAGAAAGGAACTCACTACACACTGACTCATTTGCCTCTCAGCATAACCAGTATGGCTTCTCTCAGTTTCAGCTCTTACAAGGGTATTTCTTGGATCACATGATCTCACTCATACAGGGGAAATAATGAACAACATAAACTGATGGACAAAAACAGACCCAGAGAAAGAGAAGCAGCGATCAGACTCTCAAACCTCAGAGGGAAAGTAGGGGAGGGTGGGGGTAAGTGGGAGAGATCAACCGAAGGACTTGTGTGCATGCATATGGGCCTGGCCAGTGGCTGTGGACAAGGGGGGGGAGGGGGAGGGAATATGTAGGGAGGAGGTTGAGATGGGAATGGGGGCATGAGGACAAATATGTGATAACATAATCAATAAAAAATAATAAAATAAATGAATAAAAGAGAAAAATCATGGAAAAATATCCAGTGAGAATTAACTGCTCGCTCTCTCTTCTCTCTCTCTCTCTCTCTTATAGAAAAGTTTGTGTGTGTGAGTGCATGTGTGAGTGTGTAAGTGAATGTGTGTCATCTCATGTGAGTGTCACTAAATTGTATGTTGGGACATGATCACATCTTTAGCGCCAATAAACACAGGACAGAGCAGGGCGATCCTCCCTCCACTGTCAACCCTAGATCGATCCCCTGCAAAACCTGGGAAAAGGGGCGGGGCTGCCTGTCAGCACTGCGGCCAGGGGCCCAGGAAGGGGCAGCAGAACCGGGGTCCCCACCGCTACCGCCACCCCTGGAGCCCCTGCTTTCCCCTCAGCTCCGCCGAGAACTCGACCCCAACTCCGACTGAGGGGCTGGAGCGGCAGCGATGACATCAGGGGTCACCGGGTGCGGGGGCACCGGCCCAACCTCAGCCGCCTGCGGGGCGGACTCAGAACCAGATCCACCCGCGGCGCCGAGCTCATCTCCCACCTTGGCCCGCTGCCACCGCCCAGCTGTTCACAGGGCTCTGGGTCTGGGGGGCCGCTGGCCCGGGGCACCCGACGCTTGTTCAGGGCCCGCCCTGAGCCCTACTCTCCCTCCCGCCCTGTCTGCCTCGCTGCCCCGGCTCCCGCAGCGCTGACCTCCGCGCGGGGACCCCGCCCCGCCCCCGCCCCGCCCCCACAGGCTGAGGCTAAGGAGCTGACTGCGGGCCGCGTCCCTGCCGCAGCGGGGAGGGACTGGCGGGTCCCAGGAGGCAGGGTCAGGCGGCCGGAGACCCGCAAAGGCGGCTGCGCGTCCTCCAGGAACGCTTTGAGGCTGAGTCCTGGGCGGGTCCCTCCGCTGCCCCCTCCGGGAAGGCTTCCTCGGTCGCGGAGTCCAGAGGCGGAGTCCATGGAGCTGTGTGTGCGGGCCGTCTCCACAGACCAGCAGGGGCTTGGCCTGCACAGGGCGATCGCGAGCCCCAGAGGCGCGGTCCAGGGACCTAGAACAGTGTTTCCCAAACTTCTCTCATGATGAGAATCACCTGGTGGAGTTGTTAAAACACAGATTCCTGAATCCCAACTAAGAAGTGCTAAACTAGAATTTTTGAGAACATATAGGTAAAATTGCATACCTAACTTAGTGCTCTGTATATAAAATCTGTCTTAGAGCACTAGTTAAGTATACAACTTTACCTATATGTTCCCCAAAATTCTAGTTTAGCACTTCTTAGTTGGGATTCAGGAATCTGTTTTAACAACTCCACCAGGTGATTCTCATCATGAGAGAAGTTTGGGAAACACTGACCTAGAGCAAGAACCCCTCCTTGTAGGGCGGGGGGTCCACACACAGGCGCCTCCTCAACAGGTCGCCTAGCGCCTGTACACTGCCTGTGCTGCAGACTCCCAGCTGGAGGCCTGTCAAAGGGGACAAAGCTGGAGACACCTCTGCCTCCGCCCTCCCCTCTGCCTGGTCCCTCAGCAAGGCAGTCAGCTCTGGCTCCCGGGGAGCACCCCTCTTTCTGAGGGAGAGGAGGCTGCACCCCGCTGAGCACAGTTTGCAGTGAGAAATGCAGCCTCACGACCAATGCCCCATCCATCTATCCATCCATCCATCCACCCACCCACCCAACCACCCATCCATCCACCCATCCTTCCATCCATCCATCTATCCACCCATCCATACATCCACCCATCCACCCATCCACCCATCCATCCATCCATCCATCTACCCACCCATCCATCCATTCATCTATCCACCCATCCATGCATCCACCCATGCACCCATTCATCCATCCACCCATCCATCCATTCATCTTTGCATCACTCCATCAATCCATCCACCCACCCATCCATTCATCCATCCACCCATCCATGTATCCACCCATGCACCCATCCATCCATCCATTCATCTTTGCATCACTCAATCAATCCATCCACCCACCCATCCATCCATTCATCCATTCAACCATCCATCCACCCACCCATCCATACATTCATCCATTCAATCATCCATCCACCCACCCATTCATCCATTCGTCCATTCAACCATCCATCCATCTACCCATCCATCAATCCTACCACCTGTCCATCCACCCATCCACCCATCAATCCACCCATCCACCCATCCATCCATCCACCCATCCATGCATCCACCCATGCACCCATTCATCTATCCACCCATCCATCCATCATTGCATCATTCCATCAATCCATCAACCCACCCATCCATCCATTCACCCATTCAACTATCCATCCATCCAACCATCCATCCATTCATCCATCAACCATTCATCCATCCACTCATCCATCCATCCACACAACCATCCATCCACACAACCATCCATCCATCCACCTGTCCATCCAGCCATTCATCCATCTATCCATCCATCCATCCATGTATCCATCCACCCATCCATCCATCCATCCATTCATGTATCCATCCACCCATCCATCCATCCACCCATTAACCCATCCATCCATCTATCCATCCTTCCATCCATCTATGCATCCATACACGAATTCACCCATCCATACACCAATCCACACATCCATCCTTTTATCCATTCATCGATCCTTCCATCTACCTATCCATCTATCCACCCATCCATTCATCCATGTATCCATCCATCCATCCTTCCATTCACCCATCCAACCATCCATTCTACCACCCATCCATCCACCCATCCATCCACTTATCCATGAATCTACTCATCCATCCATCTATCCAACCATCCATCCATCAAATCACCCATCCAACCATCTAACCATCCATCCAATCATCCAACCAACCATCCATTCATCCATCCATCCATGCATTCATCACCCATCCATCCATTCATCCATCCACCCATCCATTCATCCATCCACCCATCCATCCATCAATCAACCCATCCATCCACCCATCCATCCATCCATCCATCCATGTATCCATCCACCCACCCATCCAGACAGCCATCCACCCATTCATCCATTCATATATCCATTTATTCACCCATCCATCCATCCACCCATCCATCCATCCACCCACCCACCCATCCACCCATCCTTCAATCCATCTACCGCTCTATACCATCTACCCCTCCAGCCAGCCATCCATCCACCCACCCATCCATCCAACACTAATACGTAGAGAGGCCTCTGTACAGGCTTCCTGTGGGCCTGTTGCTTGTGTAGTGAAGACAGACAGAACACCCTCTCTCCAGGCCGGTGTGCTCAGGGGTGAGGGTGGCCCATGCACCAGGAGGCCCAGGCTCCATTCCCTATTAGGGCACATGCCCTGGTGTCTGACTTGATCCTCAGTAGGGGGCCTCTAGGAGCAAACTGATCCATGCTTCTACCTCCCTCTCCCTCTTCATCTCCCTCCCTCTCTCTCTAAAAGTCTTTAAAGCAAGGAAACAAAGGAAAACCCCGCTCTCTGGTGCGCACAGTGGGACAGGAAGGGCAGGGAGCAATGAGGACCTCACAGCAGGGTTGCACATGGCTGTCCTCCATCAGCTGTGGCCGGGGACAAGCCACCCACAGGCCCCAGCCTGTCTTCTCCTGTTCTACGGGCTGACTGCTCTCAGTGCCCTCTCTTCTGCTCTTGTGGCAGGGGCTGGGGCGGGAGCATCGGAGGCCTCAGTGGACCAGAACATTCTAGAGGGTCCCAGAAGGGGCTGCAGCTGGGCCCCTGGCTCCTGGGCTGGCTTGAGTGCCAGTTCTCCCCAATGGAATGGGAGCAGGAACCAGCAGAGCTGGGTGAACCGTCCCACAGAGATGGCGCTGGGGCCCGGGGCACCGGAAACCTACGTGGTTTGGTCACCCATGTCTCCCCAACAAACTCACTGGAAAGGGGGTGAAGAAGATGGGAAAAGTGGCCTTTCCAGATGAAATAAGTTCCACACATTGTAAACCAGGAAGAGGGAGTTGGGGGGGGGGGCGGGGCAGTGGGAGCCCCTTTGGAAGTGCTAACCAGTCCCAGCAGGGCGTGGAGGAGGCAGAGGAAATGCAGAGCCTGGGATGGAAGACATGGTAGAATGACTGCAGAGTGAGGAGGAGAAAGGTGTCAGGGAGCCCTCTTGGCCTCAGCTGGTTGCATGCACCTCCTGCCCATGGGGATGGCCTGAGGCAAAAGGAGATGAGCTCCTGGCCCAGAACATCAGCACCCTGAGGGTAAGAAGCAACAGAACGCCTTTGCCTCCCCTGAGCCCACAGTGCAGGGAGCTGGTGGAGGAGCGGCCACAAGAGAGAGCAGGGAGTGAGCTCAGGCTGGCTCTGGCCCTGAGTGCAGACACGTTCCCGCTCCTCTGCCAGAGCCTCCGCGGAGGGCCCATGTCTTGTGTCCACCAGACACCGCAGAGCCGCTCTGTGGCTTCTGTTACTTTATGACACAGGCCACCTCACAGGGCTCCCGAGAAACCTTTCTGACTGTAAGTGCTCTTCCCGGGGGCATGGGTCTTAATCAATGTGGAGGGGGTGTTGATTGTCTGTTTGTTTTGTACATTGATGAGTGAGATCTCACCTATTAAATGTATTATTGGATCATGGTTCCTGAAGGGGATGAGTGTGTGTGTGTGTGCTTTATGTCTTCACTACTTGTGAGTGTGTGTCTTCTAGAGTTTGGCTCTTTAAAAATTTGGAGAGAATATGTGATATAGTTCTAAGGCACTCCGTTTTTCTTTTGTTAAAAATATTTTTTATTGATTTTTTTAAAAGAGGAAGGGAGAGAGATAGTTAGAAACATCGATGAGAGAATCATTGATCAGCTGCCTCTTGCACCCCCCCTCACCCAACTGCGGTGCCAGCAACCAAGGTCCATGCCCTTGACCAGAATCAAACCTGGGACATCTCAGTCTGCAGGCCAAGGCTCTATCCACTGAGCGAAACTGGTTTAGGCAGTTTTCCTGATTTATATGCTAATTATCTGGCCCTAAGTAAAATAAATAAAAATATGTCTGAAGGGAAAAAAATAAAAATGAAGAGAAGCTGGGAGCTGGGGGTAAGGCCCTGAGGGCGTTGTCAGGCCTGAGGAGGGGGCACTGAGTCAGGCACGGGGGAAGGGCGGACCTCCCATGTCACCTTGTGCTCACAGCCCTGCTCTGGGGGGGATCCGAGCTGGGCGGGAAGGGGGGATGGCTCCTTAGAGAGAAGGCAGGAGAGAGAGACTGAGGGGGAGATCCCTCTCCGCTGGCCTCCTGCCCCTGATGGGGTGGGACCTGCTCCTGGGGAGCCTGTCTGGAGCCTGCACACTGAGGGCAGAGAAGGGGGCACCCCACCATCTGACCCCCCACCTGGGGCACGGTGACAGCGCTGATGGTCAGAGCGCCGTGGGGACAGTCCCCTGATACAGAGGCTGCTGCCCTGGCCTGGCCACTCAGCACCCAGAGTGCCTCCCTCGCCACAGAGTCCTGGGCGCTGTCCTGGGCCAGGGCTGCTGGGCACACACCCTCCCCCCAGAGGCACTGTTCCAGCATCTCCTTTCTTTGGCTCCCCCTTGCCCCTGCTTCCTCCCTGTCCCCTCTTCCTCCTTCCCTCTCCTTCTTCCCTCCCTCTCCCCTCCTCCTCCCTCCCTACATTCTCTGAGGAAGAGAGAAATCCCTGGAAAAACATCTCCAATGAGAATTAACAAGAACAAATCTAAACACACTGTGTGTGTGTGTGTGTGTGTGTTTATGTGCCTGCGCGTGTGTGCAACTGTGTACTTGCTTGTGCCTGGGTGCACCTGTGTGATCTCTTGTGTGCATATATGTGTGTGAGTGAGCGCATATTAATATGCAGGAGTGTGTTCCGGTGTGTATGCATGCATGTATGTGAGTGTGTGTATATGTGTGTATTCCTGTGTGTGTGTATATTTGTGTGTGTGTGTGTGTGTGTGTGTGTGTGTGTGAGTGTGTGTGATCTCATGTGAGTGTCACTTAGGTGCATGTGGGCTGTGCTCATACCTTTAGCGCCAATAAACACAGGACAGAGCAGGGCAGACTGGGCCATACGGCTCCCTCCTCCTCCCCCCGTCCCTCCTCCCACTGGGGCACAGCCAGCCCCCAGGACAGGCCGCTGCAGATGCTGGGGGCCATTGGGGGGGCTGTGGGAGGACGAGCCTGCCTCCTGAGCGCCTGCTGCCTGGGGCCCAGGAAGGGACAGCAGAACCGGGGTCCCATCCTTCCCCTCAGCCCCGCCCCCTGAGAACCACCAACAACTCCGACCCCCACTCAGACCTCAGCGCTGCCAGGGCCTCCCCTGCTTAGGCGGGCTGGGCCGAGGGGCTGGAGCGGCAGCGCTGGCGTCCGGGGGTGACCGGATGCGGGGGAACCGGTCCAACCTCAACCGTAGGCGGGACTGGGGCAGAACCAGCTCCACCCGAGGCTCCAGGCCCCTCTCCAGAAGGGCTCCCGCCGAGGCCCCAGGGCCGAAACTCCGCTGCTCGCTGGGCGCCTGGTCTGGGGGGCCGCCCGCCCCGGGGCACCTACGCATGTGCAGGGCCCGCCCTGAGCCCGACTCCCTCCCGCCCTCTCCACCTCCCGAGACCCGGCTGCCCCAGCGCTGACCTCCGCGCAAGGACTTTGGGCCCCAACAGGCCATGGCAGAGGAGCCTAGGACAGACTGCGGGCCACGTCCGGCAGCAGGGGAGGGACAAGCGGGTCCCAGGAGGGATGGTCCAGCGGCCAGGGACCCGCAGTGGAGACTGCGCGTCCCCCAGCAACGCTACGGGGCTGAGTACTGGGCGGGTCCCTCCGCAGCCCCCTCCGGGAAGGTCTTCCTGGGTCGCCCTGCGCTCCGCAGCACCTCCTCGCGTCCCAGGCGCCTGGTCCCCAGAGGCGGGTCCGGGGAGCTGCGTGCCAGGGGCTGTCTCCAGGAACTCTCAGGGGATGGACCTGCGCAGGTCGATCAAGAGCCCCAGAGGCGCGGTCAGGGGACCCAGAGCAGGAACCCCTCCACTGGTGGCGGGGGTCCCCACACAGACGCCTCCTCAGCTGGTCACCCCGCGCCTGCGGAGGGGCCTGTCGGAGGGGGCGCAGCTGGAGACACCCCTGCCTCCGCCCTCCTCTCTGCCCCGTCCCCGTGGGCACCCGGCCCGGCCCCTCAGCAAGGCCGCCAGCTCCGGCTCCTGGGGGGCACCCCTCTTTCTGAGGGAGAGGGGGCTGCACCCCGCTGAGCACAGTTTCCAGGGAGAAAGCAGCCGCCCTGCCCAAGCCCCTGAGGACAGAGGGCGAGGCCAGGGCCTCCCGCACAGCCAGGGACGCGGAGGATCCCGCGAAAGGGGCGCCGATGGGGCCAGGCCCCGGATGGTCACGCTCAGGAGGGAGGCATGTCCATGGTGGGGACACACACCCCTTAGAGAGGAAACCAGCACACAACCCCCACTTTACAGCCGGGGGGCGGGGCCCGGGGGCGGGCCTGGGGGGAACGTGCGGTCTGCTGCCCCCATGGCAGCGCCCAGAGGTGCGGGCACAGCAGCCGCGTCCCTCCCGCGGGGGCGTCCACACAGGAGACTTGCAACATGGCGGCCACTCAGGTGCCTCTTTAAAGGCCCAGGAGCTCCGGGGGGGGGGGGGCTCCTCCTCAGCTAACGGGGCTCCCACACTCAGGGGCAGCCTCCTGGGGCAGAAGGACACCAGGGGTGGGGACCGGGACCCCAAAGAGAAGGGGAGCCCCTGCGCCGCCCGCAGGTCAGAGCTGAGGCCCAGCAGCAGCATCCACCCCCGGGGGCCCCGCACCCCCTCCTGGGAGGGCCCCGTGGGTCGGGGAAGGAGGGAGCCGCCCCAGCACCAGGCCGGGCTCCTGGGCGGCAGGTCCCGCGCTGGGCCCCGAAGGGAGGACAGCGCCACCCCCTGTGCTGCGCTCAGGTCAGCAGGTGTGAGAGCCGCCCCCTCCGGGGACCCGACCTCAGGACCAGGCCTTCGGTGAGAGCGGGGATGCAGGGCTCGGCCGTGGGCGCCTCTGATGGTACCCGGGCCTCGGGGCCGTCCCCGGACGGAGCCTGATGGTGAGGGCTCCCCAGACGGGCCGCTTTGCGCTGGGGACATGGAGGGGGGAAGCTGGAGGAGCTATGGAGCCCATACAGGCCCCGCCCGGAGCGCAGCCCTGCGGGGAGGGGAAGAGAGGGGAGGGCCCGGGGACGGACACACCCAGATGGGAGCGAGCTGTGCACCTGAAGCCAGGTGCCCGCCCTGAGCCGCCCAGGCCTCAGGAGAGGAGGCTCCTGATCGCCAACCCAGCTCGCCTGGCCTCTCTGGAGTTCAAGGCCAAGGTCATCTGCAGCTGAGCTGCCAGCGGGGGTGCTGCTGGGGCACTTCAATTCCACACAGGCCACCTGAGGTCCCTGCCAGCATCCTGTCCCCACCCGCAGCCTCAGGGCCCAGCTCCTGCTGAGGCCGCTGCCAAGGGCCGGGATCCGGCTGCCTGTGCCTGCTACCTCCTTGTACCTTCCGTCTCTCCTTTTGGAGGAAAGCAGTTTGTCCATTTCAGTGGCCTCCCCGCCTGCAGGGCCCGCGCCTCGTGGGCTGCAGCAGTGCTGGCCTGGCGTGTCCCCGGGCGCTGGCCGGGCCGGGCCGGGGAGGGGCATCTGTGGGTCACTGGGTGCCAAACAGGGAGCCTGAGGGGCTGGATAGCTGGGACTCGAAGGTTCAG
This sequence comes from Pipistrellus hanaki, assembly GCF_964339955.1. Classification (NCBI taxonomy): domain Eukaryota; kingdom Metazoa; phylum Chordata; class Mammalia; order Chiroptera; family Vespertilionidae; genus Pipistrellus; species Pipistrellus hanaki. The sequence goes on along the minus strand of NC_140517.1, from coordinate 50,453,162 downwards.
GTGGGGCAGGTGCGTCCGCTGCCCAGGGCCCAGCAGACTGACAGGGACGTGGCTGAGGGACAATTGGGCCCAGAGCCCCAGCCCTTCCCGCCTCCGGTGCCAACAGGGCTGCAGACCTACGCGTGCCGGCCTCCTGGAGGGGTCCGCCTCCTCCCACACTTGCTCACACCAGCGTGGGCGCACCTGCGGGTGCAGGGCCTGCCCAGAGGGGGTGCCTGGTCCCTGCTCCTGGTTCGTGGCCTCTGGGCCAGGTGGAAGCGGGAGCCAGGCCAGAGCGGCTGCAGCCGGGCTCCCGGGAGCTCCTGAGGCAGCACGCCGCCCTGTCCCGGACGCCGGGCATGAACGGGGCATCTGCCCTGGGCTCCAGCCCCACAGGCCTGTCCTGGAGGCAGGGCAGGGACAGGCCCGAAAGCAGGTGGGTTTTCTCAGGATCCAGTTGGCAGGAACACGCCAGGCGGTCCCTCATGGGGGCTGAGTTTCTGGAGCGTCTGAGCCAAAAAGCCCGCGTGGAGTACAGGGACCCCTCGACCAGAGTAGCGTGGGTGTGCTGGGCAGGCCCTGGCCTCTGCATGTATGTCAATGCTGGGGAACACCTGTGGGGGGCCGTGCAGCTGGATGGAGGCCACAGGGGTCCTGGCTGTTTGCACTGGGCGCCGGGCGTGGTGTGCCCCCACAGGATGTTTGGATGTGTGAGTGGCAGTGGGGTCCATGCCTGGAGCCCCCTCCCCAGAGCCTGCAGAGTCCCTAGAGGAGGCACTAGTTTTGGTCCAACCCACATACCCCAAGCCTCGCCCACACAGGTGACGCGGCATCACCTCTCATTCCCATTGGCTGGGCGGCTTCTACAGCAGCCAATCAGAATCCCGGAGCTCCGGTTATAAGTCCTCCGGGTTAGTGCCAGGACTCAGACGCTCCCCAAACTGCTAGGATGCCAGTGCAGAGGCCCCCCACCCTCCTCCTGCTGCTCTCGGGGGCGCTGGTTCTGACCCCCAGCTGGGCCGGTGAGTGCGGGGTGGGAGGGGGCGGCTGTGCTGGGAGGGGCGCGGGGACCCGGCGGGGCGCGGGCCCGGGAAGGCGCCAGTCCAGCCCTGGAACTGCCCTCCGTCCGCCCCCCAGGCTCCCACTCCCTGAGCTATTTCTACACCATCGTGTCCGGGCCCGGCTATGGGGAGCCCCACTTTCTCGCCGCTGGCTACGTCGACGACATGCAGTTCGTGCGGTTCGACAGCGACTCGGCGACTCCTAGGGCAGAGCCGCGGGCGCTGTGGATGCAGCAGCCGTGGGTGGAGCCGGAGGTCCCCGGTTATTGGGACCTGCAGACCCAGATGTTCAGGGCAGCAGCACAGACTTTCCGAGGGAACCTGCGGACCCTGCGCGCCTACTACAACCAGAGCGAGGACGGTGAGCCGCGCGCGGGGCCCGTCAAGACCAACCTCCCCAGGGACAGGCTGGGTTGGCCCGGAAGGTCCGGGTCCCAGCGTCACACAAGGCGGCAGGACCCATCCGACCCGCCCACCCATGGAGGAGCCTGCGGGGACTGTGACCCGATTTTAATTTCAGTTTTAGATTCAGTCCCTGCGGGGCCGCGGGGAGGGGTTGGCCTCGAGGCGGTGCTGACCTCAGGGCGGGGTCAGGGTCTCACACTCTCCAGGTCAAGTCCAGCTGCGACCTGGGATCCGATGGGCACCTCCTGCGCAGGAGCAATCAATGCGCCTACGATGGCACTGAATACCTCTCCCTGAACCAGGGCCTCACCTCCTGGACTGAGGCTGACACGGAGGCTCAGATCACAATGCGCAAGTGGGAGGCGCAAACTTTGGGAGAGCTTTTGGATAGCTTCATGGAGGGCCTGTGTGTGGAGACTGCGCATGTACCTGGACAAAGGGAAGGAGACCCTGCAGCGCGCAGGTACCAGGGGCCCTGGAACCACCCCCTCTCCTCGGGGATACGGCTCCTACAAGGAGACAGGACAGGGGGTCAGTGTCAGACACCCCTCCTCGGGGTCAGGGAGAGGGTCTCCCAGGATGTCCAGGTCAAGTACTAGAGGGACTCTCCCTCCTCTCAGGGACAGGTAGGGGTGCAGGCTCTCCTGGGGTGCAGGGAGACCCCCTGCAATAGCCCATAAAAGGTTCCCATGGGCCCTGCAGGGGCTCTAGGACCCACCGGGACCTTCTCTCTCAGGCCTTGTGCGCTGCCCCACACCCCCTGTGTCTGAGGCCTCACCCCAGCTTTTCTCAGTCACGTGGCCTCCACCCAGGTCAGGACCACAATCACTATTCTCCCCACAGAGACCTGCCTCCTGCCCTGGGCTGTGTCTCTCTGATTCTAGAACTTTCTAAAGACAAGGAAGTCCTTCCAGGTGCTTCTGTCCAGGCTGGTGTGTGTGTGCTGTGTGCTCCCTCCTCACCCAGGTGCCTGTCCACTCTCAGGATGGTCACATGGGCGCTGCTGGAGTGTCCCATGGAGGATGCAAACTTCCTGCATTTCCTCCCTTCTTATCAGAACCTCCAAAGGCATATGTGACCCACCATCGCGTCTCTGCCCGGGAGGTCACCCTGAGGTGCTGGGTGCAAGGCTTCTACCCTGAGGACATCAGCCTGACCTGGCAGCATGACGGGGAGGACCAGACCCAGGACATGGAGATGGTGGAGACTAGGCCTGCGGGGGACGGCACCTTCCAGAAGTGGGCGGCCGTGGGGGTGCCCCCTGGAGAGGAGCCGAGATACACGTGCCATGTGCAGCACGAAGGGCTGCCCGAGCCCCTGACCGTGAGATGGGGTGAGGAGGGCCATGGGCACACAGCCTCTTCTCAGGGCAGCGGGGCCCTGGGGGACCTCAGTGGGGTCGGGAATGTGACCTGGGGTCAGGGCCCTCACCCTCCCTTCCCTTCTCTTTCCAGAGCCTCCTCCTCAGACCTTCATTTTCAACATTCTGGGCATCGCTGGGGGCCTGGTCCTGCTGGGAGTTGTGGCTGCAGTTGTGATGTGGAGGAGGAGGCAATCAGGTGGGCAGGGTGAGGTCTGAGTGTGCACTCTAGGCAGTGGCAGCTTCCAGGAAAGGGGAGACCTGCCGTGGGGAGAGGTGGGCAGAGGGGGTGCTGGGTGGTGGGGACACTGTGAGCATGAAGTGGGCTTTGAGAATGTCACCAGTCACAGCCACTGCCCTGAACCTGCTCACGATGATTGTCCTCCACAGTGTGAGGCCGCTGCCTTATGGGGACTGAATGATGGAAGGTGTGTTCCCGCTCCCACTTTCTGACTCAGGAACCTCTGTTTGGGGTGCTGGCCCTGGCCTTCCCCCCCCCCCCCACACTTTCCTGTCAGCAGAGGCAGCTGGGCTATCCAAATCCCGATTCCTACCTTTCCTCCCTGGGGCTCTGAGCTGCAACTTCCTGCTCCAGATTGAAATGAGATGCTGTTGTGACTGTTCATTTCTTGCCAAAAAGGCTTGGGGGTTAATTAAAGGGGAAGTTCCTAAATTTTGAGGGGAAATAAATTGAAGCTCCAAGAACTTTCCAGGTCCCATCCTCTGCTGAGTGTCCAATAGCTTCATTTCTAAACAACACTGTGTCTACCTGCGTTACCACAGGCTTCATTGTGGACATGCGCACTGTCACCCGTGTCACAGCCCACTTGCTGGTGGAGAGTCTCACCTTCCACTGAAGCCCACAACGTCTGTGAGGCCCGGGAGGTGAGGCGGCTCCACCTCAGGGTGTTGAGCCCAGTCCCCGCTGCCGCCTCCCAGAGCGCATGCTCTATTGCACAGAGACCAGCTGCATCTTCCCTGGAGCCAGTGAGGCATCGGGGCTAGAATGTGGAGAGTGCTATGGAAATGGGTCTGCTGTGGGGTCTGGGGAGGGAAGATGTCTGTTTTGTTTGTTGTCCCCATCCGAGGATATTGTTCCATTGACATTTAAGGAGAGAGAAGGGGGAGGGGAGAGAGGCAGAGGGAGAGAAACATCCATGTAAGAGAGAGTCATCTGTGTCACCTCCAGCACAGGGATCATGAAGCCTGCACCGAGGTACATGCCCTTGACCGGAATACCACCTGTGACCTTCAATCCCAGGGCTGCTCTCTCCATTGAGCAAAGTGGCTGGGAGAGGAGGGCATTGCAGTGTGGATGGTCAGCAGGGGCCTCATTGGGAAGGGGACTTCTCACAAAGTATTTTAGCCCTAGCCTGTTAGGTTCAGTGGCTAGCTGGTTGATTCAGTTGACCTGCAGACTGAAGGGTCCCACGTTTGATTCTGGTCAAGGGTATGTACCTTGGTTGGGGGCACATCCCCTTTGGGGGGTGTGCAGGAGGCACCTGGACAATGTTTCTCTCCCACTGGTGTTTCTAACTCTCTATTCCTCTCCCTTCATCTCTGTAAAAAAAAAAATCAATAAATGTATTTTAAAAAGTATTTTAATTGATTTCAGAGATGGAGGAAGAGAGAGGACCATTAACGGTGAGAGAGAATCATTGATTGGCTGCTTCCCACAGGCCCCCCATCACCATGCGGATTGAGCCCTTAACCTGGGCCTGGGCCCTGACCAGGAATGGAACCATGACCTCCTGGTTCACAGGCTGGGGCTCACCTGCTGAGCCACAGCAGCGAGACTGGGAAGGGACTGAGGCAAGATGGTGAGCAGTCCATTGCTGAGTGTGTCCTGACAAGTTCTCTCCAGGCAGGGGGCCTGCAGGGCAGGGAACAGGGTGTGTGTTGGGAGCAGCCTGAGGCCAGTGAGGCTGCAGCAGAGCGCAGTGGGAAGTGCCAGCTCCATGGTCCCTCAGGGAAGGCTGTGGACCAGGAGGAATGTGACTGAGAGTTTCGAGCAAAGACCAATCTGGTTGGTCCTGTCTTTTTATAAATATATATAAAAAGACAGGACCAACCAAAATATTGATTTTTTTACAGAGAGGAAGAGAGAGGGATAGAAAGTTAGAAACATCGATGAGAGAGAGTCATTGATCAGCTGCCTCTTTGCACCACCCCTACTGGGGATGTGCCCACAACCAAGGTACATGCCCTTGACTGAAATCGAACCCGAGACCTTTCAGTCCTCAGGCCAATGCTCTACCAGCTGAGCCAAACCGGTCTCAGCTGGTCCTGTCTTTTAAAAGGTCAGTCTGGCTGGGCAGGGGCTCAGGGGGGAGCATGGACCTATGTAGTTGAGTTGATTCCCAGTCAGGGCACAGGCCTGGGTTTCAGGCTCCATTCCCAGTGTGGGGCCTGCAGGAGGCAGCCGATCCGTGATTCTCATCATTGATGCTTCTCTCTCCTCCTCTCCCCTCTGAAATCAATAAAATATTTTTTTAAATAAAAGGGTGGGGCTGGCTGTTGTGGGAGAGCAGAACCCTGAGGAAGAGCCAGTGGGGCTGCAGGGAATGGAGCCCTAACTTCCCCGTGCCCCAAGGAGAGACTGGTCTGGCTGGGATGTGCGCGTGGGGACAGCGGGATGTGGTGGGGCATTGAGTATCTGTGAAAAGATGGAGTCACAACCCAGTAAGTGTGGGGTGGAAGCTGGAGTGAAGGAGGACACCTCACAGCTGTGCCATGCGAGGAGAAGGCGGGGCTGTGGTCAGCAGAGGGGGAGGGCAGGGCCTGTGGGGAGCCCTCGGGACCAGAAATTCCTGTTCTCCCTCAGAGACCTGCCTCCTGGCCTGGGCCTTGTCATTCTGATTCTAGAACTTTCTAAAGACTAGGAGGTCCTTCCAGGTGCCGCTGTCCTGACTGGTATGTGTGCTGTGTGCTCCCTCCCCACGCAGGTGTCTGTCCACCTTAAAAGATGGTCACATGGGTGGTGCTGGAGTGTCCCTTGGGGAATGCAAAGTTCCTGCATTTTTCCCCCTCCCCTCAGACCCTCCAAAAGCTCAAGTGAGCCACCACTCCGTCTCTGCCCCTGAGGTCACCCTGAGGTGCTGGGCACTGGGCAGGAGGCACTTTAGGTGGGCTGGGGTGGGGTCTGAGTGTGCAGTCTAGAAGTGACAGTGCCCAGGGCTCTGATGTGTCTCTCTAGGCTTCTTAAAGGGAGACCTGCCATGGGGAGAGGTGGGCAGAGGGACTGGGCGGTGGGCAATCTGTGGGACACTGTGAGCATGAAGTGGGTTTGAGAATGTCACTAGTCACAGCCACTACCCTGAACCTGCTCATGATGATTGTCCTCCACAGCGTGAGGCCGCTGCCTTGTGGGGACTGAGTGATGGAAGGTGTGTTCCCGCTCCCACTGCCTGACTCAGGACCCTCTGATGGGGGCTGGCCCCGCCCTGCCCCCCACACTTTCCTGTCAGCAGAGGCAGCTGGGACTTCCCCAACCCATTCCCTACCTTTCCTCCCTGGGGCTCTGAGCTGCAAGTTCCTGCTCCGGATTGAAATGAGAAGTTGATGTGACTGTTTGTTCATTTCTTGCCAAGAAGGCTTGAAGGGTATTTAATTTGGAAGCTTATAAATTCTGAGGGGGAATAAATTGAAGCTCCAAGAACTTTCCAGGTCCCCTGTGTTTGCTGTGCTGAGCCTGTCACAAGTGGGACTGGAGGGGCGATGAGGACGGAGCTTGGTCAGGGCCTGTGCCTGGTCAGTGCTCAGTGCATGGTGGACTTTGAGGTGGTCACTCCTCTGTGGGTCACCTCTCTGCTCCTCTGACCTTGTCCCTCAGGGGAACCCTGTTCCACCAGGACCTGTGGTCACAGGGACTCCCATCCCCCAGGCCTTGTCACGTGTCTTAAAGCAGCGCATCTCCAGGACCCTGGACAGCAAGCCTTCCTTGTGCAGGGCAGCCTGGGCTCAGTCCCAGCTCCCATCCTCTGGGTGTTCGTTGTTTCTTTGCTCTTGTGGACATTATGCCATCCATGTGTTTCTGTAGGGGTTTTGGTCTCATTCTTTGGGTGTCCCCATTTGACAGCAGCAGGAGGCATGTTCCCCGTCAGTGTCCCACTGGCCCAGGTCCCTGCACAGAGGCCTCTGTGGTGTGGAAAGATGGGTGTTCAGGCTCCTCCTGCTCTGCCTCCTTCTAGGGCCTGATCGTTCCAATCCTCCGATCAGCTGGGTCTTTCCGGCCTGGGCCATGTCATTCTGATTCTAGAACTTTCTAAAGACACACTCAAACCCCACACCAGCCCCCATCCTGATGCTCTCCAGGACCCTCAGCCAAGAGCCATCTCACCAGCATCCCAAAGACACCTGTCACTCAGCAGGTGCCCAGTGGTTAGGAGCTCAGTGCCAGGAGCCAGGGGCAAAGCCAGGCACTTTCTCTTTCCCACAGGTCTCTGCCCATAGACCCATTAATAGTCAACCAACCCCAATAATTAAGGATTGAGTCCCACCCACTCATGAACAAGAGACCAGTCCATTCTCCTGTTGAGGATGGTTAGATGGTCCACACATGTATGAAAATGCCCATGAGTTTTAGCCAGAGGGGAAACTCAAGTTCAGCGACCATGTGATATTGGTGCCCACCTCCCAGGAGAGCAATAAGGAAAGAGTGAGGCAAAGTCAATTGTTAGCAGGAAGTGGGACTCATGGTATCTCTGGTATATTCCTGGCTGGCAGGTGAATTCTTTCAAGACTGTTGTGAGTCCGAAACCTGTGTGGCTTAGTAGATAGAGCAACATCCTGTGGACTGAACGGTCCCAAGTTCTATTTCAGTCAAAGACATGTACCTTGGTTAGGAGCACATCCCCAGTAGGGGGTGTGCAGGAGGTGGCTCATTGATGTTTCTCTCTCTTTGATGTTTCTGGCTCTCTAACCCTCTCCCTTCCTCTCTGTTAAAAATTCAATAAAATATATTTGAAAAAATAAAGAAAGAATGTTGTGGGTATCTTTTCCTGTCCTAATGATTACCTTTCCCTAAATCCTGTCTGTGTGTCAGAAATAATTCTTTGTGAAGAAATCCTCAAATTAGAGAAGAAGGAGGGAGGGGGGAGGAGGAGTATTGTGGGGAGGAGGAGGAGGATGGGGAGGAGGAGGAGAGCCAGTGGCTGTCTACTGAAGGACAAAGAGCGGGACTGTGTGGGAGGCTAAGGAAGCCCATCACGGTCTCCTGCGAGGTCGTGTGGACATTAGGGATCCCAGGACTCTGGGCAGGGCTAGCACAGCTCTCAGGGGACAGTCTGCAGGCTTCACACCCCTTGGGCCACCGCAGGAAGGACTGTGGCATTTCCATCAGGGGAGGGACCAGCCTCCTGACCCAGGGGAGAGGCTCAGCCTGCGCCCATCATGCTGTCACCCTGACCTGGGGAGCAGGGGAGCCCCGAGGACGGAGCCACGTGGGGATGGGGTGTGGTTGTACAATGAATGGAGGGGAGGAATGTGACGCAGCTGTGGGCTTCAGTTCACCCCGGAGAACAGCTGTGACTTGGAGCTCAGACCCGTCCACAACGGACGCAGGCTCCTGTTCCTGTCCATTGTTCAGTTGCTCCTCAGGACCATCTGGTTAATTGCCTAATTACCACGAATCCGCAGCGGCTCATGGAGATGTGATTGGGGTAAATATCTACTTTCAGAGATGCCCCAGATTCTCCATACAGATAATACACACTCCTTCCTGTCTCAGGTGAGCTCTAAGGAACCTGTTCCCACGTTCATCCAGCCATCCAACCATCCCTCTATACACCCCTCTACCCACTCTTCCATCCATCCACCCATCCATCCAACCACCCCTCTACCCATCCATCCATCCATCCATCCATCCATCCATCCATCCATGCATCCAACCACCCCTCCAACCACCACTCCATCCATCCATCGATACAACCACTCCTCTATCCACCTGTCCATCCATCCATCCAAATACCCCTCTATCCATCCATCCATCCACCCATCCATCCATCCATCCATCCATGTGTTTGCAACGATTGGGGCATCACATCTATTTGGTGGTCTCCTCTGTTGTGGGTTTTTCAGGCCTCAGGTAAGATTCTCTTTTCTTTGTAAGATGGCGTAGTTTTCCCTCTGAGCCTGTAGGCCCATCCATCCATCCGTCCATCCAACCACCCTTCTATCCACCAACCCACCATCAATCCATCCATCCATCCAACCACCCCTCTATCCACCCACCCATCCATCCATCCATCCATCCATCCATCCAACCACCCCTCTATCCATCCATCCACCACCATCCATCCATCCACCATCCATTCATCCATCCATCCATCTAACTGCCCCCCTATCCTCCCACCCACCCATCCATCCATCCAACCACCCCTCTATCTATCCACCCACCCACTCATCAATCCAACCACCCTTCTATAAACCATCCCACCCACCCAAAAACCCATCTATCCAAACATCCATCCATCCATCCATCAAACCCCAATATGTAGTAAGGCCTCTGTACAGGCTTCCTTTCAGCCTGCTGCTTGTGTAGTGAAGACAGACAGAACACCCTCTCTCCAACCGGCTGGCGTGCTCAGAGGTGAGGGTGGCCCATGCACCAGGAGGCCCCAGGTTTGATTCCCTATTAGGGCACATGCCCTGGTGTCTGACTTGATCCTCAGTAGGGGGCCTCTAGGAAGCAACTGATCCATGTTTCTATCTCCCTCTCCCTCCCTCTCTCTCTAAACATCTTTAAAGCAAAGAAACAAATGAAGACCCCACTCTCCTGGTGTGCACAGGGGAACAGGAAGGACAGGGAGCAATGAGGACCGCACAGCAGGAATGCACGTGAGCTGTGCTCCATCAGCTGCGGGTCCAGGGAGCTGCGTGCGAGGGGCCGTCTCCAGGGACTCGCAGGGGACTGGCCTGCGCAGATCGATCAAGAGCCCCAGAGGGGCGGTCGGGGGACTCAGAGCAGGATCCCCTCCATGGGGGCGGGTGTCCGCACACAGGCATCTCCTCAGCAGGTCGCCCCGCGCCTGTGCGCTGCCCGCGCTGCAGCCTCCCAACTGGAGGCCTGTCAGAGGGGGTGCAGCTGGAGACACCCCTGCCTCCGCCCTCCCCTCTGCCCCGTCCGGTGGGCACCCGCCCCAGCCCCTCAGCAGGGCCGCCAGCTCCGGCTCCTGGGAAGCACCCCTCTTTCTGAGGGAGAGGGGGCTGCACCCCGCTGAGCACAGTTTCCAGGGAGAAAAGCAGCCGCCCTGCCCAACACCCCTGAGGACAGAGGGCGAGGCCAGGGCCTCCCGCACAGCCCGGGACGCGGGGGATCCCGCCAAAGGGGCGCCGATGGGGCCAGGCCCCGGATGCTCACGCTCAGGAGGGAGGCATGTCCATGGTGGGGACACACACCCCTTAGAGAGGAAACCAGCACACAACCCCCACTTTACAGCCTGGGGGCGGGGTCCGGGGGCGGGGCCTGGGGGTGACAATGCGGTCTGCTGCCCCCTGGCGGCGCCCAGAGGTGCGGGCACAGCAGCCGCGTCCCCCCCGCGGGGGCGTCCACACAGGAGACTCGCCACAGGGCGGCCACTCAGGTGCCGCTTTAAAGGCCCAGGAGCTCCGGGGGGCGGAGACTCCCCCTCAGCTAACGGGGCTCCCACACTCAGGCTGCCCAGCAGGCGAGGGGCTGCGGGAGGCAGAGGGCACAGGGGTCTGAGGCCCCACGTCCACGGGGTGTCAGGGCCTCGGGGCCCAGCTCCCCCTCCTCACCGCGCAGCCTCCCTGGGGCAGAAGGAAACCAGGGGTGGGGACCGGGACCCCAAAGGGAAGGGGAGCCCCTGCGCCGCCCGCAGGCCAGAGCTGAGGCCCCGCACCCCCTCCTGGGAGGGCCCCGTGGGTCGGGGAAGGAGGGAGCGGCCCCAGCACCAGGCCGGGCTCCTGGGCGGCGGGTCCCACTCTGGGGTCCAAAGGGGCGACAGCGCCACCCCCTGTGCTGCGCTCAGGTCAGCAGGTGTGAGGGCTGCCCCCTCCAGGAAACCGTCTTCAGGGCCAGGCCTCCGGCGGGGACGCCGAGCGAAACCACAGGCTCCAGGGATGGAACCCGGGTCGCGGGCCTTACCCGGACGGAGCCTGGCCCTGAGCGCTGGGCAGACAGTCCGCTCTGCCCTGGGGACGTGGCGGCAGAGCTGGACAAGCAGAGGAGCCCTCCCAGGCCCCGCCCGGAGCGCAGCCCTGCTGGGAGGGGAGGGTCCCGGGGGCGGATGCACCCAGATGGGAGGGAGCTGTGCATCGGTAGCCAGGTGCCCGACCTGGGCCGCCCTGGCCGCTGGAGAGGAGGCTCCAGAGCGCAGGCCCCGCCCGGCCTCCCTGGAGCTCAAGGCCAAGGTTACCTGCAGCTGAGCTGCAAGCGGCCCCAGGCCTGGGGGCCTAGCGGGCCCAGCCAGAGGGAGGCCCAGCCCCTGAGGCCCTGCGGACCCGCGGGCGGCGGCGGCGCTGGGGCGCGTGGGCCTCAGGCTGTGTGGGGGCCTGAGGGCAGCCGTGGGGCGGGGATGGGGGGGGGGGCGGCAGAAGCACCCGAGCCTCAGGCTGCCTGTGTGGCCTCCGGGCCTGAAGGTGACAGGGGACCCCTCTGCTCCCGGCTGCAGCTCAGGCCCCAGGGGCCCGCCTGGGGCGGCGGCCTGTTCCCTCCGCGGGGAGCCCGCAGCCTGGACCTGTCCGGCCTATGTCCTGCCCGCGTTGGGGGGCGGGTCCGGGACTCGGCCTCGCAGCCAATGCAGGGCCCTCCTCCCGGAGGGTGCGGGGAGGGGACACTGAGCAGAAGGGCCCGAATAAACCCGGGACACAGCCCGCCCCACCCCCCCCCGCCATCCCCCCCCCTCCCCGCGGTCTCAGCAGCAGCAGCAGAGATGCATGCGGAGCCGAGCAGCGCCCCCTGGAGGCCGGGCCTGGGCGGCAGGAGGCACCACTGCCCCAGGGCGCACAGGGACCAGTTGGCTGGTTGATGACCTCAAACTGAGGCCGCCTGCGGGTCCCCCAGGCCCTGGCCCCGCGGCGTCCTTATTGGCATGGGAGCCCGTGGAGGACGCGGGCCCATCGCCCTGTCACGAGTGCCCGTGTCCCCGCCTCCCGCTCACCCTGCCCCACCACAGCCCCGCTGCCCTGAGGGTGGAGCAGGGAAGGCCCTGAGCCTGCCCCTCCCCTACCGACCTGCCTCAGGAGAATGGGAGCACAGTGGCTAGGGGTTAGGAGGGGGGAGCGAGCACTCCCTGAGTGTGTGTGTGTGTGTGTGTGTGTGTGTGTAAGAAAAAGAGAGAGGGAGGGAGGTTCTGGAAGGTCCGGAAGGTCTCCGGCAGATGTAGGAAAGGTGGTTCCGCTGCCAGCTGCTCCTGGGGAAAGTCAGGTACTTCCCCACGGGGGAGCTTCCCCAGGAGCTTCCCGCCCTGGCCGCCGGCTGCCCCCGTGCCCAGGTTCCAGAGAAGATGACAGAGGAGCTGGATCTCCCGGGACAGGACTCCGATGGGGATAGTGAGGAGGTGGTCCTAACCCCGGCAGAGCTCACTGAAAGGCTGGAGCAGGCTGGGATGGATGAAAAGTTTGCCCCTGGCCTTCTGGAAAGCAAGCCTGAAATGGTAGAATGTGTCATGGAACAGAGAGACCACATGGAAGGAAATCTCAGGAGAGCGAAGAAGGGGGACCTGGAGATTAGTATCCATCGAATGGAGATGGAGAGCATCCGCTATGTCCTTAGCAGCTACTTGCGGTGTCGGCTCATGAAGATAGAGAAGTTTTTCCCTCAAGTCCTTGAAAAGGAGAAAGCACGCCACCAGGAGGAGCCTTCCAGCCTTTCTCCAGAAGAGCTTGCCTTTGCCAAAGAGCACACAGCAAACACAGAGACCTATCTTAAGAATGTAGCCTAAAGCATATGCCTCCTAACTTACAGAAAGTGGACCTCTTAAGGTCAGTTCCCAAACCGGATCTAGATTCATATGCATTTCTGAGAGTGAAAGAAAGACAAGAAAACATCCTGGTAGGACCAGAAACAGATAACCAGAGGGACCGTGTGATTGATTTGGAGGAAGGCTCACAGCACTTGATCCGGTATAAAACCACTGCACCTCTGGTTGCTTCTGGAGCTGAACAGCTCATTCAAAACCAAAGAAAAATAAGAAAGAAGACATGGAACCTTAGAGGAAATATTTAGAAGCCATACACATCACTCTGTGCCTAAGGACAACAGGCTTCTCTCAGCAGTGCTGTGAGTCACTTGGGCACGCGGGCAGGGTTCCTAACTTGCCAGGTACCCTAACTTCCTGAGGGTTTGTCCAGAACCAGCAGGTGGGGCCATTGCTCTGCTCAATCTGCTGAGCAAGAACATGACTCACTTTGTGTACCTTTCCCTTTGTAGTTATGTTTTTTGTTCATAAATTTACTGTAAAAATATAAGGGTTTTTTCCTTTAATATATTTTTATTGATCTCAGAGAGAAAGGGAGAGGGAGATAGAAACATCAGTGAGGAGAGAGAATCATTGATTGACTGCCTCCTGCACACCACAGACTGGGCATCAAGCCAGCAACCCGGGCATGTGCCCTGACTGGGAACTGAACCATGACCTCTAGAGGGCTTATAGGTTGACGCTCAACCACTGAGCCATGCCAGCCAGGCCCTTTGTGGTGATTTTTGAACTAAGGAAAGTGAGGCAAAGGTAATTCATAAAGAGACATCGCTGCCTGTGGTTTGGGTACTGTAGTTAGTGCTGACCTGGTGGTGGCAGGAGAATTCATTTAGCCTTCTTAGTGGAAAGAGTGTAAATAGATTAAAGAAAACAGCTGTGCCCTTCTTCTCTGATGTGTCTCAATTGTATAAACCTTTGGAACCTCTAACATTGGACATCAAACCGATTTCTGTCTCGCTTAACTGAGAGTCACAACGAAGCCAATAAATCATTAAGTTTCAGATTTGTGGCAGAAGGAGCCTGGGGACAGTTTTCGGCTTGCAGTCTAAGACAGGATGCTCTCCTGCTGCTGACCTGCAGCCTTCCCGAAACCTCAGCAGCTTCGCCCAGCCAGCCTTCGAGCTGTCTGGTCAGCCTTGGCCAAGGCTCTGATAGCAGAATGGCATTAACCTGTTAACTGAGCAGGACCTAAAAATACTTCAAACGTAAACAATATCGGGAATGGGTAGGACGTATGAATATGTCCTGGAAATGTATGTTGCCCCCTGAGAGGGACGGTATATATTTTTTGTAATCTTTATAATTGTTAGTAAAATTTATAATTTTTTAATTCGATGTTTCCATTTTTTTGTTGGAATTCTTTTCTATTTTTTTTTCTAATTTTGTATTTTCCTTTGTGCTTTATATATAAATAAACGAAAAAATATATATATATATCATTTATTTTAATTAAGTATAAATAAAAAATAATAATATGAAATTACGTCCTCCGGGCGTGACGTACTGACACGTCCTAGTGAAAGAGTACGTGCCCATTACAGGTTGCGTCATTAAAAAGGGAACTCCCCGGTTAACAGGTTAATATCCGATATTGTGACCAGGTAGCAGATTGTCTTTTTTAAGCTTCACTTTACCAGGAGAAACAGATTAAATTTATACGAATGAAGACTATCATCCTGATGCCTGAAGAAGGGATGTGAACAGTGAATGACTTGTCTTCCCTGGAAACATGATAAAAAGTGATCAGCATCCCGGTCTTTTCTTGCTTAACGAAAAGGCAGGCGGTTGTTATGTACGTGATATAGGCTGTGAGAGTAATCAATGTAATATTGCTATGATTTCTAAGAGAAATTGCCTAGTTGAAGCAGGAAAGTTTCATTAATAAAAGCATTTTAGCCCTGCAGGCAGCTCAGAAGTTGGAGCGTCATCCGGTATACCAAAAGATTGTATGTTTGCTTCCTGGTCAAGGAGCATATCTCACTAGTGTGTGGGCTCCATACATGGTCCGGGTGCATATGGGAGGCCACCTATCCATGTTTCTCTCTCCTTTCCTCTCTGAAAATCAATGAAAACATGTCCTCAAGTGCGGATTGCAAATAAAGCATTTTACATTTAAGAGAGAGAGAGCTATGCAGAGCACACACCACTGTCCCCTATCCCAGCCCACTCAGACTGGGGTCAGGGGTGGCTCAGACAAGAGCTGGTGACCGAGATGGGGTGGGTGGCAGGAGCGGGTTTGTTGCCTCCTGGAGGCGTGGTGGGGGAGCGGGAGGGCCTGGGCTGAGGGCCAGCCTCGCCCTCAGGGCTGGCTGTTCACAGCTGTGCTCCCCCCTCATGGCCGCTCCAGCTTGCCCGTCAGGAGGGAGGGGGCGGGCGTCCGCTCAGGGGCTTCCCCGTGGGAACCAGCTCTTCGCAGGATGCGGCGGGATGGGCGCACACGTCCCCGCGATGGCACTCACCCGCCTCCTTGGAGGTCGGAGGAGGGCCTGGCGGTGGGCGTGACAGCCTGGGGGACGCCACTGCCCAGCGGGCGGGGCTGGTCGCGGGTGCAGAGCGGATGGCGGTGCCCAGCTGAGAGCCAGCGGGTCCCGCTTCAGGAGCAGGCCAGGGGGCGCCGGGACAGGACCTGTGCGGGCGCCCGCAGGCCGGGGCGGGGCTGGGCTGGGCCCTGGGGGCACCCATGGGGCCTGTGCCCAGCTCTCCTGCTCCGCAGACTCCTCTCAGCGCTGGGGCGGCAGCGGGGACCCGTCTGCTTGGGGGGCTCGGCTGGGAGAGATGCCAAGTCTTCCCGCCCCGATGCGATTCGGGGTTCAGGGGTCCCCTGCTCAGGGAGGGCTGCCCCCTCGGGTCACCGGGGCCCCATTTGTCCTGCTGTGCGTGGGGCGCATCTTGCAGACCTGTGGATGCTGCTCCCCGCGCCCTCCTCGCCGCTTCCCCCTCCTCGGCCTCCTCATGGGACCAGCGCCAGGCTGGCCTAGGCTGGGCGCTCAAGTACCAGGGCTGGGCGCTCACCCCGCCCCTACCCCTTCACCCGGCCCCTGCTCCGCCCCTGCCCCTTCACCCCGCCCCTGCCCAGCTCACCGTGTCCCTGAGACCAATAGGCCTGTGTTGAGCTGCAGAGTCCAGCTCCCTCTGTTCCCTCTGGACACGGAACCCAGGTCTCCGGGTGCGGCGGCCGCCCAGCTCCAGGGCTGGGCCCCAGGACTCCGGAGCAGGAGGATGAGCTTCCTGGGCAGGGGTCCCCGGAGGCTCCGCGGGGGTCTCCCCTGGAGGAAGCCAGCGCCCTCTCCGCCCTCCTGGGGCTGCAGGAGCCCTGCGCACAGGAGCCCCAGCTGCTCCCCAGGCCGAGCCCCGCGGCCAGGAGGCGAGGCCTGGGACCCCAGACCCAGCAGATCAGGGGAGAGCTGCTCCCCCAGGGCCAGAAAGAGCGGCCAGAGGCCCCCTCCATCTGCAGGTTTGGAACTGGGGCCGCTGCCAGTGGGCTCCGGGGTCAAGGGCTCCTCAGGGGCCACTCCTGCGCCTGGGCCTCCGCCTCCGCCTCCTCCGCCTTCTCCGTGGCCTCCACAGCAGCAGCCTCCGCAATGGCCATTCCCTGGGGCGGGGGGAGGGCTGGTTCCGGCCTCAGGGCGGCCCCTCCTCCCTCGGCCACTGGGCAGCGGCCCTTCCAGGCCTCAGGGGCTGAGCCTGGGGCAGGCCTGTCCTTCCTCAGGACGGTCCCTCCTTCCTCCAATGGCACGGGGTCTCCGGAGACCCCTGGATCTGACGGAGGGGGGCGCAAGGCCTGGGGTCCACAGAGCCCCTGCGGTTCCCGGTGGAGGAGACAGCGGAGCCCCTAGGGGAGCTGTGGGGCCTCCGAGGGGGAGTGATGGCTCCTCCCTCCCTCCTGGGCTGTGTGAACCGGCCACGCAGGTGACACGTGGGGCTTTGAAGGTGGTCTCCTGCCCTGGCCAGGGTGGTCCAGTGGACAGAGTGGCAGCCTGCGGACTGAAGGGTCCGGGGTTCCATTCTGGTCCAGGGCACAGGCCTGGGGTGTGGGCTCCTCCCCAGTGAGGGACCTGCAGGAGGCAGCTGATCAGACATTCTCTCTCATGGTGGATGTTTCTATCTCCCTCTCCCTTCCTCTCTGAAATCAATATATATATATATAATTTATTTATTTTTTTATAAATATTTATTTTTCATATTATTACAAATGTTCCTCTTTCCCCTGCCCTCGATTTTCGCCTGCAACCAAACAGTCTAGGCTCTCCCCCAATGAGCCCGGAACTGGGGTTCAGTTCAGTTGGAAGTGGAGTTGGAGGTGGCTTTCAGAGCAGTCTGGAGCTTTTGTCTCCTTTCTGCCAGGGCAATCCAGTAGCACAGCCAACCGTCAGTTCTCTGCTCGCAATGTGCGTGCCTCCGGGACCTCCTTTCGCCGCTCCCCGGGGTTTCCGCCTTACAGCCCAGCTCCCTCTGTATGAGCCTGGGTCCCCGGGGTCTGGCCTAGATCTGGGGTTCAGAGCAGTCAGAACTGGGGCTCAGCACAGTCCGGAGCTTTTGTCTCCTTCCCGCTAGGGCAATCTAGCAGCAGAGTCAACAGTCTTTCCTCTGCATGCAATATGCATGCCTCCGGGGGCTCTGCCTTTCGCCATGCCCCTGATATTCCGCCTCACAGCCCCGGCTCCCACTGTATGAGCCTGGGTCCACAGGGTCTGGCCAAGAACTGGGGTTCAGCGCTGTCGGGTCTGGGGTTCAGCACAATCTGGAGCTTTTATCTCCTTCTCAGTAGGGAACATCAACCAGGCACTCAGCCTCCCCCTCCTCTCTGCGAGCACAGCGTGTCTCTGAACCTTAGGCTTTTACTGCTCCTCTGGTTTTCCTTCTGGTTTTCTCTTTCCTTCTCCTTGTAGAATTTCCAGTCAGTCGACTTTCCTGTAGTTCTGGGCAATTTTCATTTTATTTTTTAGTTGTATTTTATTGAAATTGTTGTGTGCGGCTGCGGTTAGGTGTTTACCTGTGCAGCCATCTTGGATTCTCTCCTAAAAATATATTTTAAAAAAGAAAAGAAAATACAATAAAAATGGTCTCCTTTAAAAGAGAGGATTTCTTAACTTAAAGGTAATAATCATAATCATAATCATAGAACTTCTTGTGGTTGGGGCTAAGGGGGTGCTCAGCTCACCCCCTGTCTCCCCTTCAGGGGTCCAGCGGGGGGCTGCTCTCACTAGGCGCCGGGGCTGAGGGCCCTCCCTCGAAGGAGCCAGAGCCAGTCCAGGTGGGGGTCCGCCCCGAGGCCTGCAAGGCTTCCCCGGCCCGGCTGGGGTCGCTGGCAGCTCCCCCTGCCCCCCACAGCGGAGACCTAGAGGCTCTGGGGACTGCGGGTGTGACTGCAGGAGCCAGCCCCTGGGAGGGAGAGCAGCGCTGGGGGTGAGGCCTCGCCCTGGGAGCTCGGGATCCAGCCCTGGTGTGGGGAGGAGGAAGAGAAGAGGAGGACCAGCCTGGAGGACCTGGCGCTGAGCCCTGGGATGGAGGCCCCGCATCACGTCCTATAAACTCCTGAGCGCAAGGGAAGTCCCCCCTCTCCCCCCCACAGGAGCCTCCTTTTATGGGGGACCCGCCTCAGAGTCAGGGGTGCTATGTCCCAGATGCCACGTGCGCAGGAGCCCAGAGGTGAGCACCCCCCACCCCCTCCAGCCCACAGCTGCTCATGCGTCCCCTTCACACCGACATACCCCATGGGCCCCACGTGTTCCCATCATGTCATCACAGGGGCTCCGGGGCCCGGGCACAGAGACCACGCAGGCGGCCAGGACCTCGCAGGGCCTGGGGGCCTTCACAGCTGGTCCCGAGGCTCCCCCTCTCCTTACCCCTCCTTACCACAGCTGCCTCCAGCCAACTCGTTATTATTGCAATTAATCCTATTGATTTCAGGAGGAGAAGGAGACATAGAAACACCCATGGTGAGAGAGAGCCATGGCTAGGCTGCCTCCCGCACGCCACCCCCCCCCCTCTGCCCCCGCCACACCCAGAGTGAGGACAGAGTCCGCAACCCAGCAGGTGCCTCACAGGGAATGGAACCCTGACCTCCTGGTTGAAGGTCAATGCTCAGCCACTTAGCCACACCCGGCCTGGCCCACGGTTCCCTAACAGAATGAGTGACATAGACACGGGGAGGGCTGAGGCTGGGGGAACTGGCACGCACCTTCTCAAACCTGAACGTGAGCTTCTCCCTCAGGAAATGTCACCTGGCAGGGACCACGGACAGGCCTGCTGTCATGATGCAATACCAACCCCCGAGAGAAAACCAGAACGGTGGAACACACCTGTCCCACCACGTCAGCTAGACCCTCCCCAGTGCTGACACACTTCCTAGGGGCTCTGTGGGAAGAGACACAGAGGTGAGCGTGGAGGGCAGGTGACTAATGCATCTGCAGGGGAAGGGCTCTAGGACTTAGAGACACAGGGCATCACCTTCACTAACCTGCATGAGGACAGAGCCACCCAGCAAGACAGCCCTGGGGACGGTGACAGAACAGAAAAGGAAACATTCACTATTCCACAGCCAGTGGGGCTCGGTGTTTGAACATTGATCTATGAACCAGGAGGTCACAGGTAACCTTTTTGTCTGAGCATATGCCTGGGATGGAGGCTCCATCCCCAGTGTGGGGTTTGTAAGAGGCAGCTGATCAATGACTCTTTCTCATCATTGATGTTTCTATCCCTCTATTCCTCTCTGAAATAAAAAAATATATATTTAAAAATTAAAACAAGTAGAATACAATCGATATGATCACACTTTGCAAATCCCTTTTCAAAAAGGACCACAGGTGTGGCTGTAGTGACCATCAGAGGAGAGCATTCGTACTTACCTGAAAAGGTCAGGAAAACACTGCTCCTGCCCATGTCTGTGCGGCCCTCTATGTCTTAATAAGCTGGCGCCACACCAACAGATCAAACGCAGAAACAAATATGAAACCCAGCGTCTCCTGGGGGGATGGGCAGGATGTGACAGGGGAGCAGGCCCCTCCTCTCTCTTCCTTCACCTGGGAAATTGGTGATTTTCACAAAAACATGACCCTGTCCCCATCTCCCAGGCAGTGATCATGCGGCGTGAGTTCACACTTGTTTCCCCGTGTGGTTCCGTGAGTGGTGACTGTGACAGAGGGAACCACAGGAACAAGGTTATTGGGGGCCTCCCCCCTGTGTGAGGCTGCACAGAGATGGTGAACCCCAAACCTTGGAAAGTCCCTGAACAGCACAGCGCCTGGGCCAGGCCTCGGGGGACAGGGGGACGGGCGCCCCGCGCAGGAGGAGGGTGAGGACCGAGTCCAGGGTCCAGGCCTGCGCTCAGGTCTCAGCGGGGCACAGAGTCTGGGGGGAAACTCCCTGGTGGGGACTCCCCAGCTTCCTGGTTTCACTTCTCCTCTCCCAACCTGTTTCGGCGAAATCTTCCTGAATACTCGTGACGCAGCAAGACCTTTCACTTCCATTGGCTCAGCGGCTTCTAGAGCAGCCAATCAGCGTCCCCGCGGCTCCCGGTTATAAGTCCTCCGCGGAAGCGCCCGGACTCAGACGCGCCCCAAACCGCCAGGATGCGGGTGCAGAGGCCCCCCACCCTCCTCCTGCTGCTCTCGGGGGCGCTGGTCCTGACCCCCAGCGGGGCCGGTGAGTGCGGGGTCCGAGGGGGCGGCTGTGCGGGGAGGAGCGCGGGGACCCGGCGGGGGCGCGGGCCCGGGAAGGCACGTGTCCAGCCCGGGCCCTGCCCTCTGTCCGCCCCCCAGGCCCCCACTCCCTGAGATATTTCAAAACCGTCGTGTCCCGGCCCGGCCGCGGGGAGCCCCGGTACCTCTCCGTCGGCTACGTGGACGACACGCAGTTCGTGCGGTTCGACAGCGACGCAGAGGATCCGAGGGAGGAACCGCGGGCGCCGTGGATGCAGCAGCCGTGGGTGGAGCAGGAGGACCCGGGGTATTGGGACCGGGAGACGCAGATCAACAAGAGAACCGCGCAGACTTTCCGAGTGAACCTGCAGACCGCCCTCCGCTACTACAACCAGAGCGAGGACGGTGAGCCGCGCTCCGGGCCCCTCAAGATCCCCCTCCCCACGGACGGGCCGGGGTCGCCCCGAGAGTCCGGGTCCGAGCGTCACCCCGAGGCGGCGGGACCCGCCCGGCCCCCCACCCCCGGGAGGAGCCCGCGGGGACTGTGACCCGATTTCACTTTCAGTTTTAGATTCAGTCCCCGCGGGGCGGGCTGACCTCCGGGCGGGCTGACCTCGGGGCGGGCTGACCTCGGGGCGGGGTCAGGGTCTCACACCTTCCAGTGGATGTCTGGCTGCGAGGTGGGACCGGACTGGCGCCTCCTCAGCGGGTACGAGCAATTCGCCTACGATGGCACCGACTACATCGCCCTGAACGAGGACCTGACCTCCTGGACCGCGGCCGACATGGCGGCTCAGATCACAAAGCGCAAGTGGGAGGCGGCGGGTGAGGCAGAGCATCACAGGAGCTACCTGGAGGGCCGGTGTGTGGACTATCTGCGCATGTACCTGGACAAAGGGAAGGAGACCCTGCAGCGCGCAGGTACCAGGCGCCCCGGGGCCGCCCCCTCTCCGCGGGGCTGGAGCTCCTACAAGGAGACAGGACAGGGGGTCAGTGTCAGACACCCCTCCTTGGGGTCAGGGAGGGGGAGGGCCCTGAATGTCCAGGTTGGGTTTAGAGGGACTGGCCCTCCTCTCAGGGACAGTGAGGAAGTGGGCTCCCCTGGGGTGCAGAGAGACTCCCCTGAAATAACCAATTAGATGTTCCCAAGGGGACCTTCTCTCTCAGGCCTTGTGCGCTGCCCCACACCCCTGTGTCTGAGGCCTGGCCCCAGCTTTACTGAGTCACATGGCCTCCTCCCAGGTCAGGACACAAACCCCATTTCTCCCTCAGAGAGACCTGGGCTGTGTCTCTCTGATTCTAGAACTTTCTAAAGACAAGGAAGTCCTTCCAAGAGCCTCTGTCCAGGCTGGTGTGTGTGCTGTGTGCTCCCTCCCCACCCAGGTGTCTGTCCACTCTCAGGATGGTCACATGGGCCCTGATGGAGTGTCCCATGGAGGATGCAAAGTTCTTGCATTTTCTCCCCTCCCCTCAGACCCTCCAAAGGCACACGTGAGCCACCACCCCGTCTCTGCCAGTGAGGTCACCCTGAGGTGCTGGGCGCTGGGCTTCTACCCTGCGGACATCAGCCTGACCTGGCAGCGTGACGGGGAGGACCAGACCCAGGACATGGAGATGGTGGAGACCAGGCCTGCGGGGGACGGCACCTTCCAGAAGTGGGCGGCCGTGGGGGTGCCCCCTGGAGAGGAGCACAGATACACGTGCCATGTGCAGCACGAGGGGCTGACCAAGCCCCTGACCGTGAGATGGGGTGAGGAGGGCCGTGGGCACACAGCCTCTTCTCAGGGCAGCGGGGCCCTGGGGGACCTCAGTGGGGTGGCGGCTGAGGCCTGGGGTCAGGGCCCTCAACCTCCCTTCCCTTCTCCTCTCAGAGCCTCCTCCTCAGACCTTCATCATCATCATCCTGGGCATCGCTGGGGGCCTGGTCCTGCTGGGAGCTGTGGCTGGAGCTGTGATGTGGGGGAAGAGGCGCTCAGGTGCGCAGGGGTGGGGTCTGAGTGTCCCTCTGGGGGTTCAAGCCCAGGTAGACGTGTGTCCCACCACATTCCCGGGAGCAGCATCCCCACATTGTGATGGCCAGTGTGGGGCTCTGCTCACACTGACTCTGTAATAAGGCCGGAGGGAAGTGAGGGACCCACTTCTCACCTGATGATGCTGGTGGTGGGGACCCAGTTCTCAGCAGCCCCAGCTCAGAGGGCAGGTCCCTGCTGAGCACAGACCTCCAGGAGGGTGGGGGGTCCAGTCCCCATACATGTCCTTTACTCATGTGTCCAGATCCTGCCCTGGGTCTGTACACACGCTTCTGGAAACTTCTCTGGGCCCACAATTAGGGCTTCCTCTAGGACCTCATGGCCCTGCCTCCTCCCTGGTCTCTCACGGGGTGTTTTCTTCCCGCAGGTGGAAAAGGAGGGAGCTATGCTCAGGCTGCCAGTGAGTATGGAGGGGTGACCCCTGAGTCCCTGTGACAGTGCAGATGGAGCCATAGGGGACCCCACCCCCATAGTTCCTCTTAGTCTCCTACCCTGGGGCTCTGACCAGGTCCTGGTGTGTCTCTCCCCCCCCCACCCCCCCCCCCAGGCAGTGACAACAGCCAGGGCTCTGATGTGTCTCTCTCAGCTTCTAAAGGTGAGACCTGCTGTGAGGAGGGGTGGAAAGAATGTGGGCTGGGTTGTAGGGAGTCTGTGGGACACTGTGAGCATGAAGTGGGCTTTGAGAATGTCACCAGTCACAGCCACTGCCCTGAATCTTTTCTTGATGATTGTCCTCCACAGCGTGAGGCCGCTGCCTTGTGGGGACTGAGTGATGGAAGGTGTGTTCCTGCTCCCACTTCCTGACTCAGGACCCACTGATGGGGGTCTGGCCCCGCCCCGCCCCCCCCCCTCTCCTGTCAGCAGAGGTGGCTAGGCCCTCCCCGTCCCCATCCCTGCCTTTCCTCCCTGGGGCTCTGAGCTGCCATTTCCTGCTCCGGATTGAAATGAGATGCTGATGTGACTGTTTGTTCATTTTTTGCCAAGGAGGCTTGGGGGTTAATTAAAGGGGAAGCTCCTAAATTCTGAGGGGAAATAAATTGAAGCTCCAAGAACTTTCCAGGTCTCGTGTGTTTGTTGTGCTGAGCCTGTCACAGGGGGGACAGGAGGGGCAGTGAGGACAGAGGGTGGACGGGGCCTGGGCCTGGTCAGTGCGCAGTGCATCGTGGGCTTTGACGTGGTCACCCCTCGGCCGGGTCACCTCTGCTCCTCTGACCTTGTCCCTCAGGGGAACCCTGTCCCACCAGGACCTGTGGTCACAGGGACTCCCATCCCCCAGGCCTTGTCATGTGTCCTAAAGCAGTGCATCTCCAGGAGCCTGGACAGCAAGCCTTCCTGGGGCAGGGCAGTTGGGCTCAGGCCTGGGCCTGCCCTCCGCCCTCCTCTCCTGGGTGTTTATTTCTTTGCTTTGGTGGGTGTTATGCCTGTGCCTGTTCTTGGGTGTGAGTTCTGGCCTCACTCTCTGGGTGTCCCCGAGTGACAGGGCTGGAGTGTGGGGAGTGCTGTGGAGAGGGGTCCGCTGTGGGGTGTGGGGAGGGAAGATGGCTGTTTTGTTTGAAAATATCCACATGAGGATATTTTACATTGACGTTTAAGGAGAGAGGACGGGGAGGGGACAGGAAGAGGCAGACACACATCCATGTAAGAGAGAGGCACCTATGTGTCGCCTCCAGCACCGGGATCATGGAGCCTGCACCGAGGTACATGCCCTTGACCGGAATCCCACCTGTGACCTTCAGTCCCAGGGCTGCTCTCTCCATTGAGCAAAGTGGCTGGGAGAGGAGGGCATTGCAGTGTGGTGGTCAGCAGGGGCCTCATTGGGAACGGGACTTCTTACAAAGTATTTTAGCCCTAGCCTGTTTGTTTCAGTGGCTAGAAGGTTTGGTTCAGTTGGCCTGCAGCCGGAAGGGTCCCAGGTTCGATTCTGGTCAAGGGTATGTACCTTGGTTGGGGGCACATCCCCGGTAGAGGGTGTGCAGGAGGCAGATGGTCAATGTTTCTCTCTCATCGATGTTTCTAACGCCATCCCTCTCCCTTTTTCTCTGTAAAAAATCGATAAAATTTTATTTTTAAAAATCTAACTTGAGAGCAGAGAACTAATAGTGCCACGTTGGGTGGATGTTTGCAGTCCTGATAACGATGGTATCTAAAACCCATGGACCCCTTGTTGAGTCCATGGGGCAGACACTCAACACTCCATCAGAAGTTGACATAGGCCGAGACCGGTTTGGCTTAATGGATAGAGCGTCGGCTTGGGGACTAAAGGCTCCCAGGTTTGATTGGGTTTGATTCTAGTCAAGGGCATGTACCTTGGTGGCGGGCATATCCCCAGTAGGGGGTGTGCAAGAGGCAGCTGATGACTCTCTCTCATCAATGTTTTTAACTATCTCTCTCCCTTCCTCTCTGTACAAAATTAGTAAATTATATTTTTTTTAAAAGAAAAAAAGAAGAAGTTGACATAGTGTAGAACTGTATGCCTGCCCCCTGGTGTCAGTGCATGTCATAGCTACCGGTCAAACGGACTCATTAATACAGACAACAGTGCAATGATTGCCGGGGGGAAGGGGGTTAGGGGAGTAAAGGGGGCAGACACTCAACACTCCATCAGAAGTGTCTGAGGGTTGTGGTCCCCTCAAACCCACGCTCCCACGTTCGAAGACATCCATGAAGACGGTGAAGGCATGCTTTTCAAAGTGTGTATCCCTTTAATGTGTCTGTTCTTCGAAGCATTACCAGGTGGGGTGGGAATTTCAGGGATGGGGGATTGAGGTCTCGGTTACAGACGGCAGGGCCCCGCTGACTCACACGCCACAGTGACTTGGCTAGAAGGCTGAGGAGGAGCAGCTAGGAGCTCCCAGCGCCCACCGCCACAGTGGCCAGTTTGCAGGACTGGATGTGCCCGGAGGAGATGACGCCCGGGTGCTCCCTGTCAGACGAACACACCTTTCAGCATCAGCTCATCTCTGTCCCAAGGTTTAGTGCAAATGGTCAGTTGGAGGTTCTTCTCTTCCACAGCCCTCAGCAGGTTCTGGGTTTCCTCGTCAAATGCATCTTTGTCCAGCCTGGGGAGATAGACATCGTTGCCCTCTCTGCACCCCAATGCCTCTCTCCCCTAGACTTGCACGGAAGGTGAGAAGTGGAGCCAGACTCATGGACACAGAGCATAGACTGACAGCTGTCAGAAGAGGGTGAGATTGGGGGCTGAGTGAGAAGGGTGAAGGGATTAAGCAAAGAAAAAAAGAAAGACGCATGGACACAGACAACAGTGCGATGATCGCCAGAGGGAAGGGGTTTAGGGCAGTAAAGGGGAATAAATGGTGATGGAAGGAGACTTGACTTGGAGTAGTAGCAAACACACAATCTATATATATAAAAGCCAAACAGGTGAGAGCCTAAGTGCTACTCTTGACTCAGGAACAGACATCTGGGTGAAGACTGCTCAGCTGTCTACAGAACCCTCCCATCTCTGAGCCGGATTGCATCATTTAGGGGAAAGTAAGTAGAAGAGAGTGTGTCTAGCAAAAAAGTGCTTAGGGCCTGACTGTTGTGGCTCAGTGGATAGAGTGTCAACCTGCAGACTGAAAGGTCCCGGGTTTAATTCTCGTCAAGAACATGTACCTTGGTTGCATGCACATCCCCAGTAGGAGGAGTGTAGGAGGTGGCTGATCAATGTTTCTGACTCTATCCCTCTCCCTTACTCTCTGTAAGACATCAAAGTGCTTCTCACCTGGGGCAATTCTGCCTCTGAGGGGACATCTGCCAATGTCTGGAGACATTTTTTTAAACTTCAGGGAATGGAGGGAACAGCCAGTCTTTTTTCAAATTAATTCATTTTTGTTGAAATGTGATTGACACATAACACTGTACAGGTATAAGGTATGTAACAGGTTGGTTCAGTAAATCTGTGTACTGCAATATGGTAATCTCCATCACATCATATATTATAGTTATAATTTTTCTTGGTGAGAACAAATAAGATCTAGTCTCCTGCCCTGGTTGGTTTGGCTCAGTGGATAGAGCATTGTCCTGTGGACTGAAGAGTGCAAGGTTCATTTCTGGTCAGGGCACATGCCCAGGATGTGGGCTCCATTCCCAGTGGGGGGCGTGCAGGAGGCAGCTGTTCAATGATGCTCTCTCATCATGGATGTTCCTATCTCTCTCTCTCCCTCTCCCTTGCTCTCTGAAATCAATAAGAATTTTAAAATGGGAACTTCAAAGTTGCTAAGAGAATAGATCTTTTTAAAAAATACTTTTTTATTGATTTCAGAGAAGGAGAGAGAGAGAGAGAGAGAGAGAGAGAGAGAGAGAGAAAGAGAAACATCCATGATGAGAGAGAATCATGGATCGGCTGAGTCCAGCACGTCCCCCACTGGGGACTGAGCCCACATCCTAGGCATGTTCCCTGACCAGAATGGAACCGTGACCTTTAGGTTCAAAGGTCAACGCTCAACCATTGAGCCACACAGGCCCGGTTGATCCTCACGACTGGAGAGAGGTGCTAGGAGCGTGTGACGTGCAGGTAGACACCGGGGAAGCTGCTCAGCATCTTGGCTGCAGCCCAGAGCTCTGCAGCCCCAGGTCCACTGCACCAGGCTCAGCAGCCCTGCCTGGAGCCCGGCATCTCCCTGGGGTCACCCTCCACCAGGACAGGCGCCCGCTCACCCCAGCAGCTGCAGGGCACAGTCCTGGTGGCCCAGGGCTTCACACAGCGCCGCCATGCCATCGCGGTCCAGGCTGTTCCATTCCAGGTTGAGGCCCCGCAGGGACTTGCAGACGGTGAGGGCCGAGGCCAGGTCCTCGCAGCAGGCAACGGTGAGCTCACACAGCTCCAGCCTGCCACAGAGAAGCACACCAGGGGCACCGCCCCACTCTGGCTGGGCTGCGAGGTACGCTATCGCCAGACGCCCCTTCCACACATCTGAGCAGGAGACTTGATGGTCTCGACCCGTTGTTCTTAACGGGGGCCCCTGTGTCCCCTGGGGGACAGGTGGCAATGTCAGGAGACATTCAACACACAAGGGGGTGCTACTGGCACCTGGTGGGTAGAAAGAAGCCAGGCCCTGACCGGTGTGGCTCAGTGTATAGAGTGTCGGCCTGCGGACTGAAGGGTCCCAGGTTTGGTTCCGGTCAAGGGGATGTACCTTGGTTGGGAGGCACATCTCCAGTGGGTGGTGTGCAGGAGGCCGCTGGTCAATATTTCTAATTCTCTGGCCCTCTCCCTTCCTCTCAGTAAAAAAAAAATCAATAAAATATATTTTTTTAAAGGAAGAAGCCAGGGTCGCAGCCTAACATCCTACAGTGCACAGGACAGTCCCCTCTCCCCGTCACAACACAGAGCGATCTAGTCCCAAATGTCACCAGGCAGAGCCCAGACTGGGAGCCCCTGGTCTCCCAGGACAGCATTTTACTTGGTTCCGGACCCTTCCGTGCTGGGAATCCCCAGCTCTTCCTCTTCTTGAAACGGGAAGCTTACCCACAAAGACCGTCAGCACACACTCACCCGAGATTCTCCAGTTTACAGTTAGGGTGCCTCAACGCCCCACATAACTGTCTGACCCCTGCATCTTGTATTTTGTTGTCCCCAAGCTTCAGAGTCCTCAGATTTCCGTTGCTGATAAGAACCTCAGAGAGGTCCTCACAGCAGCCAGGAGTGAGGTAACAGCCCGCCAACCTGGGGTGGGGGAGAGAGACACACACACAGACACAATCAGGAGTCCAGTCTCAATCACCTCAGCTTGCTTTCACTTCCTGCTATGAAGGATGAAATGCCTGAGTGCTTCTGAGATGATGATGGTGATGGCGGTGACAGTGATGATGCTAGAGGTGATTTGGAAGTGGTGATGGTGATGCTGGAGATGATGGTGGTGGTGATGATAGAGGTGGTGGTGGTGGTGATGATGATGGTGAGAAAAAATAAGATCTAGTCTCTTGCCCTAGCTCAAGTGATAACGGTGAAGGGATTAAGCAAAGAAAAGAGGCTCATGGACACAGACAACAGTGTGGTGATTGAGAAGGGTGAAGGGATTAAGCATGACCGCCATATGCTGGAGGCGATATGGAGATGATCGTGGTGACAGTGATAAAGATGATGGTAATGATGGTGATGATAATAGCAATGATGGTGGTGATAAGGATGATGGTGATGATGGTGGTGATAATAGTGATATTAGTGATAATGGGGGTGGTGATGATCATAATAGTGATGATGCTGGAGATGATGGTGGCAGAGATTATGGTGATGGTGGTAGTGATGATATGGTCATGGTGGTCATGTTAATGACGATGATGATGATGATGGTGGTGGTGGTGATAATAGTGATGATGATGGTGATGAAGGTTAGGTGATGTTGACAGTGATAATGGTCATGGTGGTGTGGTGATTGTGTTGATTGTGGTGATGATAATGGTAATGATGGTGACGGTGGTGGTGATGGTAGTGGTGATAATAGTGGTAATGAGGGAGATGAAGGTTAGGTGATGGCGATAGTGATAACGGTCATGGTGGTGATGGTGATGATGGAGGTGATGATTGTGGTGATGATAAAGATTCTACAACTTCTCAGTTCCACCTCATCAGCCCAGTTACTCTGGGCTCCCTGCCATTCTCCTGCCCTCATGGCCTCTCTGCCCGGGCCCTGCTCTCAGTGCACTCACTGGTGGGAATGCTTTGGGCTCCAATACCAGCAGGGCTCTCCTCACACCCTCCACATCTCTCCACCGATGTCACCTGTTGGTGAGGACCGCCCTGAATACGTACATAGTATCATGCCCCAGTCTCCTCTCTACATGCTTCCCTGCTAACATACATGTGAGTCTGTGTATGCATGCATGCATACATGTGTGCATGGCTCTGGCATTCATATATGCATGTGAGTGTCTGTGGGCATGCTTATATAGGCACATGTACATGCACATATGTGTAATATATCTGATACATATAGGTGTATGCATGTATTGCTGTGTGTACGCTTATCTGTGGTTCTCAAGCAGAGATGATTTTTGCTCAGGCCCTTCCCAGCGGGTATTGGGCAATGCCTGGGGACATTTTTGGTGGCCACACTAGGACACAGGGTGCTACCCACATGCCTGTTCCATTAAAACAGCCTACACAGCACAGGACAGCACTCCCATGGCCAAGAATGATCTGGGCCAGATGTCAACCATACTGAGGCTGGGAAACCACCTTATATACACAAATACACAATTATCTGCAGCCTCACACTCACGTGTGTGTGTGTGTGTGCTGGGAAACCACCTTATATACACAAATACACAATTACCTGCAGCCTCACACTCACGTGTGTGTGTGTGTGTGTGTGTGTGTGAGTGTGTGTGTGGGTGTGTGTGTGTGAGTGGGTGTGTGTGTGTGTGCGTGTGCGTGTGGGCATATGAAATTCCATCAAATCGAGTTCTACAGAAGCAGGAATGTTGGAGCCTTCCTGGTACCACGTTCCTCCTCTCCCCACAGCAGGAACGAATGCTCCACGAGGCGCCTCCTGCCTTTACCCATCCAGCGCCTGTCACGGGCACAGCATCGGCAATGTTTCTGATTGTGGGTCATCCCCAAGCGGGGCCTCGTGCAGGTGGGCGGTACCCTCACCCTCGGGGAGAGGGGCGCCCCCACACGCTCACCCGGCTAGTCTAGGGCACAGAGGACCCGGCACCCAACTACAGAGGAGCCTGTCCCACCATCCCCGGCGCCCTTTCATTAAGACGCATGCGCATCAGCGCACCCCTGGCCTTCCTGGAAGCACCAGGCGGGGTCAGCACTTAGCCTCATGGGTTTTTTCCCAGCAGGCCCCGTGCTTTCCCTCCTTCCTGTGTCCTTCGCAGGGCAGGGCGCCAGCATCAAACCCGCCTGACGTCCGTGTCCCTGCAGCCAGACCTACCACAGCTGCTGTAGGCAGCAGCCTGGCTGCCCCAGCGCTTCACAGAGCAGCTTCACTCCGCGGTCCTCCAGGAAATTGGAGCCCAGGTCGAGGAGGGACAGAGTGGAGCTCCGCACGAGGGCTTGGGCGAGGTAGTCACAGGCGTCGGAGGTGAGGCAGCAGTACGTCAGCCTGCAGAGACACACGCACATGCGCACACGCATAGTCAGCCTGCTCTCGCTGCTCGCGGTAACGGTTTCCTGAAGGCCCGTGCGAACGCCTTGCCATCCCTCCCACCCAGCGCTCACCGAGTACAAACAAGAGGATTAGAATGTGTACAAGCCCCAACCGGTTTGGCTCAGTGGATGGAGCGTAGGCTTGCGGCCTGAAAGGTCCCCAGTTCGATTCCAGGCACATCTCCAGTACGAAGTGTGCAAGAGGCAGCTGATCGATGACTCTCTCTCATTGATGTTTCCAACTCCCTCTCCCTCTCCCTTCCTCTCTGTAAAAAAATAAATAAATAAATAAATAAATAAATAAATAAAAATAAACATAAAATGTGTGGCAGGTGCCCTGACTGGTGTGGCTCCGTTGGTGGGAGCGCTGTCCCATCCAGCAGAAGGGCGCAGGTTCCATTCTTTTTCAAAATATATATTTTATTGACAGAGAGGAAGGGAGAGGGATAGAGAGTTAGAAATATCGATGGGAGAGAAACCTACTGGGGATGTGCCCGCAACCAAGGTACATGCCCTTGACCGGAATCGAACCCGGGACCCTTCAGTCCGCAGGCTGATGCTCTGTCCAATGAGCCAAACTGGCCAGGGCCGCAAGTTTGATTCTTGGTCAGGACACATACAACAGTCAACCAACCAGTGTATGCATCAGTAAGTGGGACAACAAACAGATCTCTCTCTCTCTCTCATCAATAAATTAACTGAATAGTTTGGTTTTGATGTTTACTATCCCTAGAATTTATTTTACTGTTGAATTTCAAAGTCTAAAAAGTCATCTCACCCCTGGCCAGTCTGGCTCAGTGAATAGAGCATTAGACTGTGCACGAAAGGATCCCGGGTTCAATTCTGGGCAAGGGCATGGACTTTGGTTGCATGTTCGATCCCAGGGCCTTGTCAGGAGGCAGCCAATCGGTGTGTCTCTCCCACATTGATGTGTCTCTCCTCTCTTCCACTCCGTAATTATCAGTCAATAAAATTCATTTAAAGTAAGTAATTAAAAGTCATCTCAGTAACAGTATTCCAGTCCTCTGTATGTTAAATGCCACTGTGTGTGCAATGCATGTATCTGTACACACCTGCATGCCTGTACACACACACACACACACACACACACACACAAATAAAAGTTGGGTGTGTTTTTCCCTCACCTCACCTGAGGATGTGTTTATTGATTGGGTGGGGGAGGAGGAGGAGAAAGAGAGAGGCATCGATGTGAGAGAGAAATATCCACCCGTTGCCTCCTTTGCCTCCGGTAGGTGCACTGAATGAGGGGATGGAACTGCACCCCGGGTGTGTACCCTTACCGGAATCGAACCTGCAACCTTTTGGTTCAAACCAACCAACGGAGCCACCAGCCGAGGCAAAGAGAAGGCCGGCTTCTGGAGGCCCCTCTGCTCCCATAGGTGTGACTGCCTCAGGCAGCCCCGAGTTTTTCTGATTGAACCCCTTTTCCTGTGGCCCCACAGGCAAACCAAGCCTGCGCCCTGCTGCCCTCCCGCCCAGCGCCAGCACAGGGAGCCGTCCCCTCAACAACAGGGCCTGCGAAGCCCTGCTCCTGAGAGGAATCCAACAAGCACCTTCTTTTCATTCTGTTTTGCTGACGCTCTATCCACTGAGCCAAACCGGCTAGGGCTCTTTTTCTTCTTCTTCTTCTTTTAAATATTCTGTCAACATTTATTTGGTAGTGGCCCCGGCCCCGCCCCTGCCCGCCCCCGTCCCGCCCCCACTCAATCTCCAGCCCCTTGTCTCCAATCTCCCATCCTGGGTCTCCACAGACAACTGGTCACCCCGATCCGGCCTCCGGAGACCAAGTCCGGGCCGGGCCGTCTGGGACCAGAGCACCAGGCAGCCGTCCGTCCCGGGGCCCCGGCGCCGGCAGTTTGGGGCCGCGGACACCGCGCTCCTTGGTGGGGGGGAAGAAATGGGGAGGGGCCGGCCCTCAGCCCCCCTGGGAAAGGGGCCACATCCGCCGCCCCCACCCCCACGTCCCTGTCCCAGCCCGGATCCCCCAGGCCCCGCGGGGTTCTGGAGGGGAGGCCAGGATCGCTGAGCCGGCGCGCAAAGGAAGGAGCGGACACCGCGCCGCAGGCTGCCACGCGTGCGCGCTCCCCCCGCCTTCCCTCCCTCCCCGGGCTGCAGCCCCCGCACCGGGCCGGGCCGTCGCGGGAGGAGCGGGGCCGGAGCCGGACAGACCCTGGTCCGGGCTGACGCTCCACAGATGGCAGCAGGAGCCGCTCTGCCACCAACGGAGCCGGAGCCGCGGGCCAGAAGCAGGCCGCCTGGGAACGGGTCCCCCCCCCCCCCCCCGCCCCCCGGGCTCCCCAGGAAGGGAGGGGGCGGCCCCCTGGCGGCTCCGGGCGCTCTGACCTCCTCCCCACACACACCCCCTTTGCAGCCCTGGCCTCGCCCCCGCTCCGCCCCCACCTCCCTCCCCCACACCCCTCCCCGGGAAGGGAAGAGAACATCACGGGGGTGAGAGAGCTGCGCACACGTGGTCGGGGCGCTGGAGGGGAAGGGCCCCTTTTTCCTTCTCTTCTTTAAAATATATTTGTACAGCCCTGACCGGTTGGCTCAGTGGATAGACCGTCGGCCTGCGGACTGAAAGGTCCCAGGTTTGATTCCGGCCAAGGGCTTGTACCTTGGTTGCGGGCACATCCCCAGGGCGGGAGGGGATGCAGGAGGCAGCTGATCCATGATTCTCTCTCATCGATGTTTCTAGCTCTCTTTCCCTCTCTCTTCCTCTCCGTAAAAAAATCAATAAAATATATTTTAAAAATAAAATAAAATATATTTGTATTGATTTCAGAGAGGAAGAGAGAGAGAGAGAGGGAGAGAGAAACATCAATGATCTATTACATCCCATGGAGATCTTCAGTTTTGGGTCACAGCGTTAGGAGCTCCTGGTTCTATTTCTTTATTGGTCTCAGAGAGAAAGGGAAAAGGAGAGAGAGAGAAACATCCATGATGAGAGAGAATCATGGGTAGGCTACCTCCTGCACGCTCCCCACTGGGGATGGAGCCCCCAACCCGGGCATGTGCCCTGACGGGGAATCGGGGAATTGAACCCAGACTCTTCAGTCGCTAGGCGGAGGCTCTATCCTCTAAGCCACCCCGGCCAGGGCAGCTCGGGGAGCCTGAGAGCCGGCAGAGGGGACCCTGGGCCGCCCAGACTCACTTACAGCAGCGACTCCAGCGCGCAGTCCGGCTGCTTGAGCCCCTCGCTGAGGAGCAGGGCGCCGCTGTTCATCACCGGGTTCTCCATCAGCGACAGCAGCCGCAGCCGCGGGCTGCCCGCCAGGAGCAGCGCCACGTCCTCGCACGCCTCGTCCGTGATGTCGCACTTGCCCAGCCTGCACCGGGGCGGGGGGGGGGCGGGGGGGGGCGGGGGTGGACACGGGGCGCTGGGCTCATTGGCAAAGACAAACAGAACAGACGGGGCCGCCAGAGGGGAGGGGCTCGGGAGCCGGTGGGAAGTGCCAGGTATAAACAGTCACAGGCACTGGCCTGAGTGGCTCAGTGGATAGAGCATCAACCTGCGGAGTGAAGGGTCCCGGGTTCCATTGCCCTCAAGGGCACTTGCCTGGGTTGTGGGTTCCATCCCCAGCGGGGGGTGTGCAGGAGGCAGCTGATCAGCGGTACTCTCTCATCATGGATGTTTCTCTTTCTCTCCCTCTCCCTTCCTCTCTGAAGTCAGTAAGAATATAAAAAGTATATTAAAATAACATAATGACTGTGTGTGGTGCCAGGTAAGTACTAGGCTTGCTGGGAGATCGCTTTGTAAACTATATAAATGTCCAATCACTAGACAATACAGCTGAAAGTAATATGTCATTGGATGGCAAGTATAATTGAAAAACATATATATATATTAAGATTTCTCAACAGCCGAAAGAGTGGATAGAGCATCAGCCTATGGACTGAAGTGTCCCAGGTTCGAATCCAGTCAAGGGCATGTGCCTTGGTTGCGGGCACATCCCCCGTGGGAGGTGTGCAGGAGGCAGCTGATCGATGCTTCTCTCTCAATGATGTTTCTGACTCTCTATCCCTCTCCCTTCCTTTCTGTACAAAAGCAATAAAATATATATTTTTTAAAAAGAAAAGAAAAGAATGACTGTTGACATTTCTCTGCATCTGGATATGTAGGGGGGGGGCTGGGGGAGCATGCTGCGGCCATGAGTGGGTGGAGGTCGGGGAGCCGCTCAGTAGCGCCCCCAACAGAGGATTAACTACCTGGCGCTCAATCTGATGAGCTGATTGCTTGTCCACCGCTCTGAGGCTGAGAAAACCCCTCTGAGCCCCAATGCGGTTAGAGAACCACCTCCTGGCCCTCTCCCGGGGACGGGCGGGGGTTCAGGTCCCCAGAGGGAACTCTGAGCGTCACAACCGTGTTGCTCCCCACGGCCACCCCCCGGACTCACATGAGCTGTTGGATGCTGCACATGGGGTGCCTCAGCGTCTCGCTCAGCAGCGCCACCTCCTGGGCGGACAGGTCGGAGCCGTGCAGGTTGAGGTAGGTCAGGTGGGGGTTGTGAAGCAGCGCCTTAAAGAAGTCCGCGCTCTTTCCCACGTCGGAGACGAAGTTGTACCTGCCCAGGGCGAGATGGGGGGCCAGGGGGTGAGTGCCGAGAGCCCAGCGGGCACCTCCCCCATCTCCTCCTGCCCGTCCCGCTGGACCCTGGCTGCTGGGAGAAACCCGGTCCCTCCCGCTACAAATTCTTCCCCCCGGGTCCCTGGCCCCGGACAGGCATGGCTCGCGGTGCGGGTCCTGACTGGGAACTGAACCCCAAACCTACGTATGTGCCCTGAGCAGGGGTTGAATTCAAAACCTGTGTATGTGCCTGGGCATTGAACCTGCAACCTAGGCCTGGTGCATGAATCCGTGCTTGGGTGGGGTCCGGCCACCCTCGACAGGGGGAGGGGACATGGGCAGTTGGCCGGCCTGCCTGATGGTTGAACTCCTGGTTGAGGGGACAATTTGCATATTAACCTTTTACTCTATAGGATAAATACTGAGTGGCCAGATGATTATGCGTTCAGAGAT
Organism: Pipistrellus hanaki; assembly: GCF_964339955.1. NCBI lineage: Eukaryota > Metazoa > Chordata > Mammalia > Chiroptera > Vespertilionidae > Pipistrellus > Pipistrellus hanaki. The sequence goes on along the minus strand of NC_140517.1, from coordinate 50,417,607 downwards.
CATCATCATCTGGCCACTCAGTGTTTATAGACCAGATTGCATACTAACCATACTTACTTTTTTTAAAGATTTTAAAAATTAGTTTTATTGGTTTTTTAGAGAGAGGAAGGGAGAGGGAGAGAGAATGAGAAACATCGATGAGAGAGAAACATCGATCAGCTTCCTCCTGCACACCCTCTAATGGGGATGTGCCCCCAACCAAGGAACATGCCCTTGACCAGAATCAAACCGGGACCCTTCAATCCACAGGCCAACACTCTATCCACCAAGTCAAACTGGCCAGGGCCATGCTTACTTTTTTAAAAGCCAGAATGGAGAGGATGCGTTTCAACTATGAAAAAAAAAACAAACAAACAAAAAACAGGTGAGCCGAAACCAGTTTGGCTCAGTGGATAGAGCGTCGGCCTGTGGACTGAAGGGTCCCAGGTTCGATTCTGGTCAAGGGCATGTACCTTGGTTGCAGGCACATCCCCAGTAGGGGGTGTGCAAGAGGCAGCTGATGGATGCTTCTCTCTCATCGATGTTTCTACCTCCCTATCCCTCTCCCTTCCTCTCTGTGAAAAAATCAATACAATATATATTTTTTTAAACCAGGGTGGCGCTGCACTTACGCCAGCCTTTGGAGTCTGCAGGAGGGCTGTGCCAGCGCCTTCCAGAGGACCGCCTGGGCGGCCTCGTCGAAGTGGCAGTCGTCCAAGTGCAGCGTCTGGAGGTCCGGGCAGTTGCTGAACACGTAGCACAGCTCCCGCCAGCAGGAGAGCTTCTGGTTGTAGCTGCGGGAGACACACACCGCGCCACACCCGTGGCCACGCTCACTTCGGGCCGTCCTCGGAACAGGCAGGACTCCGCTCCCAGAGCCTCCCCCCGCCCCCCCCCCCCCGCTACCGGGCACCCCGCAGATAAACTGAGTCAGTGTGGCTCAGGGAGAGCAGACCCGGGGGCCACAGCCATGGGATCAAATCCCATGGGAGCCGCCGGTGAGCTACGTGACCCGTGCCTGCGACTCGGTCTCATTCTGCCTTCTTCTCCTCCTCGTTGAAGGGAAAACACTTCTTTAAAAATACATAATTTATTGATTTTTCACAGAGAGGAAAAGAGAAGGATAGAGAGTCAGAAACATTGATGAGAAACATCAATCAACTGCCTCTTGCACACCCGCTACTGGTGATGCGCCTGCAACGAAGGTCCCTGCCCTTGACCGGAATCGAACCTGACGCAGGCCGACGCTCCATCCACTGAGCCAAACCGGTTTTGGCTGAAGGGTTAACACTTGATTTTTATGAGCAAAGGTTGATGCTGGGTGATCCATCAGTGAATGGGGAATCGATCCAAAAACGTGACCGGGCTGAAACCGGTCATAAAAATTGGCCCCTTGGGAGTTCCACCTACAGGGAGTTTGAGCACCACTTGCTATGACATGCACTGACCACCAGGAGGCGGCCGGGGACCAATGAAGGCCCTGCAGCCAGGCCTAGGGGACCTTACCCTTATGAATTTCTTGCATGGGGCCTCTAGTAAGAAAGAGAAAATCCATGCACACTGAGTGGCCCGATGGTGATGATCTCTGAGCACATAGCAATCCGGCCACTCGGTGTATTAGTATCTCCAATGGGCACCAAAAGCATTCCAGGCAGTGGCTTGAGATCAACCAGCTATTTGTCCTGAGCTTTCTATCAGCTGGTGCAAAGGGGACAACTGATCAGGTGCAGGGTTTATAGTATCTTTGATATCACACAAACGAGGTGCTCAGGAGAAGGACACGGAGAGGCCAGATGAGTGTGCGTTCAGCGATCATTGCCATCTGGCCACTCTGCATGTCACTGCTGCTTTTTTGTTTGTTTGTTTGTTTTTTCTAAAATATACTTTTATTGATTTTGTACAGAGAGGAAAGGAGAGAGATAGAGAGTTAGAAACATCGATGAGAGAGAGTCATCGACCAGCTGCCTCTTGCACACCCCCACTGGGGATATGCCCGCAACCAAGGTACATGCCCTTGACCGGAATCGAACCTGGGACCCTTCAGTCCCCAAGCCGACACTCTATCCATTGAGCCAAACCGGTCTCGGCTGTTACTGCTGTTTTTGTTTGTTTTTTAAACTCGATTTTATTGCTTTTTTAACAGAGAGGAAGGGAGAGGGATAAGGAGTTAGAAATATCGATGAGAGAGAAACATCGATCAGCTGCCTCCTGCACATCCCCCACTGGGGATGTGCCCCCAACCAAGGTACATGCCCTTGACAGGAATAGAACCTGGGACCCTTGAGTCCGCAGGCCGAGGCTCTGTCCTCTGAGCCAGACTGGTCAGGGCGGTTGCTGTTGTTTTTAATGAAATTCCCAGTGGGGAAGGCAGAAAGCCAGCCACAGAGGTGGATGAAGGGGGCGTGGGCGTGGGCGGGGCGGGGGGGGGCGGGCACTCACTCTAACTGGCCTCTGAGGTCCTCGACCAGCACATCGCCCAAGCTCAGGCGGAGGACCCGCAGGTTGAGGGCGTGCGGGAAGCAGGCGGCGTAGACCAGCAGGTTGTCGGAGGAGTCGATGCACACGTCGATGTGGCGGAACAAGCTCATCACCTCCGTGGCGAAGTCTGGGTCCTGCGCCTCCAGCACGGCGGGGCACAGCTCCTGGAAGCGGACGGGCAGCTCACCGCGCTCCGCCTGCTCGCTCAGGCCCCGCAGGCACGCGGCCACCTCCCCGCGCAGGCCCTCCGCCAGCGGGAACCCCCAGGCCTCCCGCAGCAGGCCGGCCACGCGCTCCGCGGTGAACCCGAACAGGAAGAGCGCCATCTGCGCCAGGTAGAAGGGCGCCTCGGTCATGGCCATCGCCACCAGCTGCGCAGCGCTCCCGATGCGGGGCGGCCCCGGGTCCTGGGGGCGCCTGAGCAGATACCACAGGGCCCCGCAGCACACCTGCACCAGCGGGTGCGGGAACACCCAGCGGTTCCCGTTCTGCCTCAGGAGCTGCATCCTCACCCAGGCCAGCGCGTGCGTATCGGCCACCCCGTGCCGGCGCAGGTGCCACGAGTGGAACACGAACCTGCCGGCCCACGCGCCCTCGGCCGCCAGGGCGCACAGGCCCCGCAGCCGGCTCCGGCCGTGGCCCCGGGGCCAGCCGGCGCTCTGGGGCTGGAACGCGCTGAGCAGGAAGGAGGCGTAGAAGCTCGTGAAGCTCTGCGTGTGCACGCAGAGCGGCCGGCGCTTCTGCAGCTGCTGCTTCAGGCTGGCGCACACCAGCCAGCACGCCAGCGGGTACTGGCACAGCGTGAACGCCGCTGGCGAGTCCTGCACCACGGCGAAGGCCTGCGCCGCCTGCTCCCCGTCCGCGAAGAAGCTGGAGAAGTAGCGCCACTTCTGGTGGCCCGAGAAGCCGGGCAGATACACCCACACCGGGTGGGGCAGCAGGTGGCGCAGCTTGCGGGAGCCCTCGGGGCCCAGTGACACGAGCAGCGACGCCTCGGGCAGCAGCGCGCGTTGCAGGAGGCTGCCCAGCACAGTGTGCACGGGCCGCGGCCGCTCCACGTCGGCGCACAGGTCCTCGTCCATGTCCACGGCGAGTGTGAGCTCCTCCAGGCCGTCCACGATGAAGAGCACCTTCTCGGGCCGCGTGAAGACGTCGTGGACGGGCTGGGAGGCCGCGGGCCAGTCGGCGGCCAGCAGGCCGGCCAGGCTGATTTCGCGGAGGTCGTTGAGCTCGGCGCAGCTGATGAAGAAGACGAAGGTGAAGCGGCCCTGCCAGAGGCGGCCCGACGCCCACTGCAGCATCAGCCTCCGCAGCAGCGTGGTCTTGCCCCCGCCGTCTGTGCCCAGAAGGGCGGCGGTGACCGAGTGCTCGCCCGCGCTGTCCGCCGCGAACGCCGCGCTCAGCTCCTCGTGCTCCATCCGGGTGGACTCGACGTAGGTGTTCTCCGGCACCACCAGGCACGTCTCGTGCTCCCACAGGTCCGAGAACTTCCTCTCCATGTGTCTCTTGTACGGGTTGATCTTATCTGGGGTCAGAAGGGCAGAAGACAAGGCAGTTTTACTTATTTTTTTAATATATATATATATATATATATATATATATATATATATATATATATCTCTTATTGATTTTTTCAAAAATAAATTTTATTGATTTGTGACAGAGAGGAAGGGAGTGGGATAGAGAGCTAGAAACATCGATGAGAGAGAATCATGGACCGATGACTCCTGCATACCCCCAACTGGGGATGTGCCCACAACCAAGGTACATGCCCTTGACCGGAATTGAACCTGGGACCCTTGAGTCCACACGCCAACATTCTATCCACTGAGCCAAACTGGTTTCGGCTGTTGATTTTTTTACAGAGAGGAAGGGAGAGGGAAAAGGAGTTAAAAACATCTATCAGCCACCTCCTGTACACCTCCCACTGGGGATGTGCCCACAACCAAGGTACATGCCCTTGACCTGGGACCCTTCAGTCCGCAGGCCAACGCTTTATCCACTGAGCTAAACCAGTTTTGGCTATTGATTTTTTACAGAGAGGAAGGGAGAGAGAGTTAGAAACATCCATCAGCTGCCTCCTGCACACCTCCCACTGGGGATGTGCCCGCAACCAAGGTACGTGCCCTTGACCGGAATCGAACCTGGGACCCTTCCATCCGCTTGCCGATGTCTATCCACTGAGCCAAACCGGTTTCTGCTAAATTTATTTTTTTATATATATTTTTATTGATTTCAGGGAGGATTGGAGAGACAGAGAGAGCTAGAAAGAAAAATCCATGATGAGAGAGAATCATTGATTGGCTGCCTCCTGCATGCCCCCTATTGGGGATTGAGCCTGCAACCCAGGCATATGCCCTTGCCTGGAATGGACCCCGAGACCATTCAGGCCGACGCTCCGCCCACTGAGCCACACTGGCCAGGGCCACACTTACTTCTGATCTCGTCCTTGGCCTTGGCCCAGAGGTCCCTCCGGTTGACCTGCGGGAACAGCCGCAGGGCGATCTCCCAGGCCTGCTGGCCGGGGTAGTGGCTGCACAGCAGTGTGGCCAGGTCGTCTCTGGACACCTTCTTCAGCTCTGGCCACAGGATCCGCGGGAGGTCGGACAGCGCGGGCTCTTGCTTGAGGAGCTCCTTGAACTTCCAGAACTCATCCTTTTTCAGCTGCTTCAGGTACCACAGCAAGCAGACATCGGAAAAAAAGGATTCAGCCATCGCATCCGAGGACAGTGAGCCCCGGCTCCTCCGGGGAGGGAAGTCTTAAAAAGCAAGAAAAAAATAGGTGATTCCTGGGGAAGAACGAGGAGATGAGGGAGCTAGAGCTCAGCCGTCGAAAGTAGCTTCAGTCTATTATTTTTTTAAATATATGTTATTGATTTTTTTTTACAGGAAGAGAGAGGCATAGAGAGTCAGAAACATCAATGAGAGAGAATCATCGATCAGCTGCCTCCTGCACACCCCCTACTAGGAATGTGCCCGCAACCAAGGTACATGCCCTTGACCGGAATCAAACCCTTCAGTCCACAGGCCGACGCTCTATCCACTGAGCCACACCGGTTTTGGCTCAGTCTATTATTGACAACAGAGGCCCGGTGCACAAATTCATGCGCAGGTGGGATCTCTTGGCCAGGCAGGCAATCAGGCCTGTCTTGCCCAGTCCAGGGGGAGGGACTGTGGGAGGTTGGCCGTGGAAGCACATTGACCACCAGGGGGCAGTTCCTGTGTGGAGTGTCTGCCCCCTGGTGGTCACTGTGTTTCATAGCAACCAGTCAAGCAATTGTTCAGTTGACCCATTTTTTATAAAAAAAAGTTTCATTGATTTTTTACAGAAAGGAAGAGAGAGGAACAGAGAGTTAGAAACATCGATGAGAGAGAATCATTGATCATCTGCCTCCTGCACACCCCCTACTGGGGATGTGCCTGCAACCAAGGTACATGCCCTTGACCGGAATCAAACCCAGGACCCTTCAGTCTGCAGGCCAATGCTCTATCCACTGAGCCAAACCAGTTTCGGCACAGTTGACCCATCTTAAGAGTGTCTTAGGCTTTTATATACATAGATATCCAAGATTTGGAACCAACCCAAGTGCCCATTGATAGACGGTGGGATAATGAAGATGTGGTGCAGTTCGGTGGCATGGCTCAGTGGTTGAGCATTGACCTATGAACCAGGAGCTCACAGTTCGATTCCCAGTCAGGGCACATGCACAGGTTGTGGGCTTGATCCCCAGTGTGGGGAGTTCAAGAAGCAGTCGATCAATAATTCTTTATCATTGATGTTTCTTTCTCCCTCTCCCTTCCATTCTGACATCAATCAGTAAAAATATATTTGAAAAAAAAAGAAGATGTGATGCAGTCCTGGCCAGTTTGGCTCAGTAGACAGTGTCCGCCTACAGACTGAAGGGTTCCAGGTTCGATTCCAGTCAAGGGCCCATGATAGGTCATAGGCTTGATCCTGGCACTGGTTGGGAGGCAACCAATTGACGTGTCTCTCCCATCGATGTTTCTCCGTCTCTCTGTCCCTTACACTCTCTCTGAAAACCCACGGAAAAATATCCTCAGGTGAGGATTAATTAATAAATTTAAAATAAAAAAGAAAACGTAGCCGAAACGGGTTTGGCTCAGTGGATAGAGTGTCGGCCTGCGGACTGAAGGGTCCCAGGTTCAATTCTGGTCAAGGGCATGTGCCTTGGTTGCGGGCACATACCCAGTAGGAGGTGTGCAGGAGCAGCTGGTTGATGATTCTCTCATCGATGTTTCTAACCCTCTTTCCCTCTCCCTTCCTCTCTGTAAAAATCAATAAAATATATCTTTAAAAATAAATAAAATAGGAAACTGTGTTTTATGGGTATTCTAACACAATTAAAAAAAAAACTTGTGTCATAAAGCTTTCCTCTAAACGTTGCTCTCTCGCTGAAACCTCCTTCTGAGCACAGTGCGCCTGTGTCCTGAAGCCCCTCCCATGCCGGCAGGTCAGGCCCCACCCCCTGCCCCGCACACAGCAGCGCCCAGACGTGCCCCCCCCAAAAAACAAACAAACAAACAAAAAAACAACACACGCTAAATCTCATCACCGCCTGGGCACAGCCTGCCTCGGCCTCCACAACTCACAGCACCTGACCCGCCCCTCTCCTTCCACCTCTGCGGCAGGCCTGGCTGGCATCACCACAAATCCTCCACGTGTGGTTTAGGCCAGGGGTCGGCAAACTCATGAGTCCACAGAGCCAAATATCAACAGCACAACGATTGACATTTCATTTAAGAGCCACATTTTTTACACTTAAACTTCTTCTTCTTTTTTTTTTTTTTTTTTAATATATTTTATTGATTTTGTACAGAGAGGAAGGGAGAGAGATAGAGAGTTAGAAACATCGATGAGAGAGAGTCATCGATCAGTTGCCTCTTGCACACCCCCTACTGGGGATATGCCCGCAACCAAGGTACATGCCCTTGACCGGAATCGAACCCGGGACCCTTCAGTCCCCAAGCCGACGCTCTATCCATTGAGCCAAACCGGTCCCGGCCACTTAAACTTCTTCTAATGCCACTTCTTCAACATAGACTCGCCCAGGCCGTGGTGTTTTGTGGAAGAGCCACACTCAAGGGGCCAAAGAGCCGTATGTGGCTCGTGAGCCGCAGTTTGCCGACCACGGGGTTAAGGGTAAATGAGGGCCACTAGAACTTCCGGATGGAGAAAAATGAGGCGCTGGAAGCCAATCAGAAGGCAGGTCTCACACGTAACCCTCCCCTTTGCCCTCCGCCCCTCCCTCCTGTAATCCACCCGAAACCTGGTTTCCATCCTCCCAGGTTCCATGAATCTCACAATTACCACTGAGAGACCGACCAAGTCTAAGACTTTGACTTGGGGATCTTTATCTCTCATTAGTTCCGATAACCAAGGTCCTCCAACTCTGTCTCTGATTCCATTTTGTTTTAGTTGACTTATTTTTTAAAATTTATTGATATGAGAGAGGGAGAGAGAGAGATCTGCCGCTCCACTTATTTATACATCCATCGGTTGGTTCTTGCCTGTGCCCGGAGAATCAACCCATATCCTCGGTGTGTGGGGAGGCTGCTGTCAGCACCTGAGCTCCGACTCCATCGAGGGAACCTCAGTCCTGTCCTCCCCCTAGCTTAGCACCGGGAGCACGGAGGTCCCCAGGGAAGGGCTGGGTGCACCGTCTCTCTGGGAATATAAATGCTTTCCCCCCAGAGTATCCTTCCCACCATCAGGGGGGCAGACTGGGTTCTTTGGGGTGTGGGTACCTCATTCGTTATGCACAACAGACCTGCGGAAAGGAAAGAAAGAAGAGAAAGAAAGAAAGAAAGAAAGAAAGAAAGAAAGAAAGAAAGAAAGAAAGAAAGAAAGAAAGAAAGAAAGAAGAGAAAGAAAGAAAGAAAGAAAGAAAGAAAGAAAGAAAGAAAGAAGAGAAAGAAAGGAAGAAAGAAAGAAGAGAAAGAAAGAAAGAAAGAAAGAAGAGAAAGAAAGAGAGAGAGAGAGAGAGAGAGAGAGAGAGAGAGAGAGAGAGAGAAGGAAGGAAAGAAGGAAGACATCCTCACCCAATCTGGCAGCTGGTCCTCCAGGCTGGTCCTCATCAGAGAGCATCTGTGGGCGCCAAGACTATAAGACCATGCCTGCCCTCTGATTGGCCGTGGAGTCTCTCCCTCCCATTGGCCAGCGTGACTCTTGATTGATGAGGCGGAGGGTGATGGGAAACTGCTGCGGCTTGTTTCAGGTGCGAAGGATCTTCCCCGCACATCCCCTGGCACTACCCTAGCCTCGCCCTGTCCAACCTCAGCCAGCTCTGGGCTTCAGCCAACTGTGCTCTCCCCCCGCCAATGGCGGCCACTCTGCCCATGACCTGAGCCCCTGCTTTCCCCACTCCCGCTTCCCGAGGAAGTTATCTTCCTTAAATATATATATATAATGGTTAATATGTATATATACCATATAACCATATATATGTATTAACCATATATATATGGTTCTTTTGGGTGTGGGTACCTCATTCTTTATGCACAACGAACCTGCAGAAAGGAAAGAAAGAAAAAGAAAGAAAGAAGAAAGAAGAAAGGAAAAAGAGAGAGAGAGAAAGGGAGAGAGAGAAAGAGGGAGAGAGAGAATACAAATATATATATATATATATATATATATATATATATATATATATATATATATGTATTGATCTCAGACAGAAAGAGAGAGGAAGGAGGAGAAACATCAATGATGAGAGAGAATCGTGGATCGGCTGCCTCCTGCATGCCCTTTACTGGGGATGGAGCCCGCAGCCCAGCCCTGTGCCCTGAGCGGGAATCGAACTGTGACCTCCTGGTTCATAGGTGGATGCTCAACCCCTGAGCCACGCCGGTCGGTGAGAAGTTGTACATCTCCTAGCAGCACCCGGAACACAGCCTTGGTGCATGAGGAGGGTGTCAGTGACTCACTGCTCAGGACTATTCAGTGACTAGTCTTGGGTGAGGAGCTCTGGGTGGGAAGGGCAGAAGCTAGAATTTGCAAATGTCTCTTTAAAAAAAAAAAAAAACCTATATATTTTATTGACTTTTTACAGAGAGGAAGGGAGAGGGATAGAGAGCTAGAAACATCGATGAGAGAGAAACATCCATCAGCTGCCTCTTGCACACCCCCTACCGGGGATGTGCCCACAACCAAGGTACATGCCCTTGATCAGAATTAAACCCGGGTCCTTTCAGTGCGCAGGCTGACGCTCTATCCACTGAGCCAAATTGGTTTTGGGAACCCCTCTCTCTCTCCCTCTCTCTCTCTCTCTCTCTCTCTCTCTCTCTCTCTCTTGTAATTGAGATAGGAACACTGAACATGAGATCTGTACTCTTACCAAGTTTTTTTAATTGATTGAGAGAGAGAAACATTGATTTGTTGTTCCACTTATTTATGCTTTCATTGGTTAATTCTCCCCCCCCCCAATATATTTTTATTGATTTCAGAGATAAAGAAAGAGAGAGGTAGAAACATCAGTGATGAGAGAGGATCATGGATTGGCTGCCTCCTGTACACCCTCCTCCACTGGAAATCAAACCCGCAACCCAGGCCTGTGCCCTGGCCAGGAATCAAACGGTGACCTCCTGGTTCATAGGTCAACACTCAACCAATGAGCCATGGCCAGTGTGATTCAGCGGTTAGGGCATTGGTCCGAGCACAGAGGGGTCTCAGGTTCGATTCCCAACCAAAGGCACATACCTGGGCTGCACCCAAAGGCAAGGGAGGCACTGCCAATCACCCCTCACGCTCCCAATTCCTCCTCCTCCTCTCCCTTTGGTGGGGGGGGGGAGGGGGGTCAATGACTTTTTTAAAAAGTTTTTTAATCATCACCCAAAGATATGTTTTTATTGATTTTTAAAGAGAGAGGAAGAGACCTCTCGTCCGCGGGTACGGAGTGCAAGAGTCACAGACCTGCAGGAGGCGGACAGAGGCAGGGTCCCTCCCCGCCCAGGAGCCAGGAGGAGAGGGGAGGTGCTGGCCGGTCCCGGCCAGGCTGCTGCGGCGTCCTGCATGCTGTCCCCGAGGCTGCCAGCGGCTGTGCGTGCGGCAGGTTCCTGTTATTTTAAGTCCTTCATCGTAAACCACAGCGATTTCCTTTATATCTGACCGTCCACGCCCCCCCACCCCCCGCCTCCCTGCACACGGCCCTGCCCCTGCAGGCGGCGGCCCTGGGGGGCGGGGGGCACGGTTCTCCCTCGGGCGCTCGACCGTCTTCTGGGAAGGAGCTCGTCTGAAGGCTTGGTCACTTGGAAATGATATTTATTGATGTGTCAACTGCCAACGTGTACGTCCCGTCCTAAGGTTTCTGAAAGGATGCTTGTTCTTGCTGCTCAGAGTTTACGAACCACTCGGCGTGGGCGGTTCTCCGCCGCGGCCACGCCGGGCTGCGGGGCGAGGGGCGCGGTGCGCGGGGCGAGGGGCGCGGGGCGCAGGCCTCGCCGTGGGCGAGGGGCAGGCGCCGGCCGCTCCCTGCGTGGGCAGGACGGTGTCCGGGCCGCGGGAATAAAGCCGGTTTGGGGAAGCACCTCGCCACTCAGCATGCTCCTGCGACGTGAGCCTGGAGCGTGCGTCCTCGCCCACGCTGGCCGCGCGGTTTGGCCGCCGGCTTAGAGCCTTTGCACGGTCCTGTGCGGTGTCCTCGGAGCTCCGAGTGCGGGAGAGGCCCCGGGCCTGAGCGCAGATGTTCCCCGGCCCCGAGTGGCCCCGCTGCTCCGCGCCGAGACCGAGTCACGCGTGTTGGTTTGCACATGTCTCCTGGGAGTGTTGCTTGAATCTGTCTCCGGCTGCAGAACACAGCGAAGGTCGGTAGAGAGGATGTCAGATGTGGCTGTCCTGTAGTTGTGGGTGGAGAGGGGGCAGGGGCATCGGTACGAACCCTAAAGCGACGTAGGGACCCCTGTCCCCCCTCCCCCCGAGTCTCCCCAGCTCCCAGGGGCCGCGTCGCGGTTGGGCGCGGCTCCACCCGAGCGCGGTGGGAGGCCCCGTGAACGCTGGTACACGCTCCGCACAGCGCGCTGTCCCTCGCTGTCTGTTTGATATTCTATGATATTTATTTTACAAAAGCACTAAACTGTAATAAAGTGAACAACTTGCTTTTTATGAAAGAGAGAGAGAGAGAGAGAGAGAGAGAGAGAGAGAGAGAGAGAGAGAGAGAGACATCTATCGGTTGTCCCCACATGTGCCCAGACTGGGGATTGAACCCAAAACCTAGGAATGTGCCCTGACCTGGAATCAAATCCACCACCTTTGATGTACGGGACAACACTCCGAGGATCTGAGCCCACCGGAGCTGGTTCCAAATGTTTTTAGGCAAATTAGTCAACATCATTCAAAAAGATTAGATTTTACCATTGAGAGAGAATATTTTTTAGATATATATTTTATTGATTTTTCACAGAGAGGAAGGGAGAGGGACAGAGAGTTAGAAACATCGATGAGAGAGAATCATCGATCAGCTGCCTCTTGCACACCTCCTACGGGGGATGTGCCCGGAACCAAGGTACATGCCCTTGACCGGAATTGAACCTGTGACCCTTCGGTCTGTAGTCCGATGCTCTATCCATTGAGCCAAACCAGTTAGGGTAGGGTTCGCTTTTAATGAGTGGGTGGGTGGCAAGAGATTAACCAAAGAACTTGTATGCATAAGCCATGGACACAGAGAGTGGGGTGGTGAGGGCCTTGGGAGCGGGGGAGGGCTTAAAAGGGTCAGTGGGAGAACAAAAAGGGACATTTGTAACATCTCCACAATAAAGATCATTTTTTCATTAAAGCCATTTAGAATTAGCCCCCAAAAACAAACAAAAACAAAAACAAAAAACTAACACACACACACACACACACACACACACACACACACAAACAAAATAAACCTAGTCTCATTCCTTTTATTTTATTATTATTATTATTATTATTATTATTATTATTATTATTTTACTGCAAATGGATTTATTTCAGACACAACACAAACCAGACACCCAGCTGGATACTAACCCAGATGTTTCGGTGAAATGTTACCTAACTGAGGGGAAGTGGACAGGGGACCATCGCAACTGGCAACCAGGGAAGCACACGTGTGTGGTGTGGCACATGCTGTGGCAGCTGAAAACTGGACTTATGTGAACACACAGGCAAGCAGGCAGGCATCAACGTCCGGTCTATTCTACAGATTGTCAATGGAGACCACACCGAACAGGAACTGCCGATTCCACAGGGAGCACAGCTACAGCACTCTGTGTCAGACGACTATCTGAACTGACAATTGTCAGAAAACGCAACGCCTAAGACATTGGTGCAAACGGATAAGCGAAGTGTGGCACCCCCACGCCATGGAGCTATGAGATGGACCCAGTAGGAATAGGACAGGCACACGGGATGCACACTGTACACAAACAACACACAGCAATGTCTCCTCCGAGGACAAAACACAGGGGGCTGGCAGAGGAAGGCTGTGAGCGGACAGCCCCGGGGATCCCGGATGGCACTCTCACACTATGCGTTTCTGTCTTCTCCTCTCCAAACACACCGGCCAGCCGGCATGTCTACGGCCAGCATGTGGACGTACCAGAGAAAACAGTGTGACATCGTGTGAACGTAAATTGCATTTGGAAGCACACCATTCACTCAAAAAAAAGGAATGACTGTGCTCAATTACTGGGGCGCTTCGAGCCCCCGACCACACAGGCACCATCACCAGGGCTCCGTGGAGGTTGAAAACCAGATGCACACCTTCCACACGCACGGCCCTTTAAGGAATCATCACCATGACAGGTGGCTGTGGCACAAGACACACATTCAAAACTTAGTCCCTACTGGGGAGGTCACCACAGAGAGAAGACTAAAAAGGAACAGCTCGCCGAAACCGGTGTGGCTCAGTGGTAGAGCCTCGGTCTGCGGACTGAAAGGTCACAGGTTCGATTCCGGTCAGGGGCATGTACGTTGTGGTTGCGGGCTCATCCCCGGTAGGGGGTGTGCAAGAGGCAGCTGGTCGATGTTTCTCTCTCATTGACGTTTCTAGCTCCCTCTGCCTTCCAGCATCTGAGATAACAGATCTGTGAGATGTCTGAGTAACTTGTAACTTCCTTTTTTACCCCGGACCCCTCAGGGCACAACAAATGGTCTCAAGACATTCCCTCATTGTTATTGTTATCAAGTTAATTGTCAGCTGCTAATTGCGTTAGAGTATCCTGTATCCATCTCTGTGAAAGAAGCTCATGTCCAGCATTTCACCTTTCACCCTATCCCAGAGGTTTCCCCACTTTCGCTCTGTCCCACCTCCCTAATCCATCGCCCATGAATTTCCTGTAACTCACCTACGTCCCTTTCCTTTGATTGCAATGTATAAATATAGAAATGTAACCCGCCATTCTCCGGAGCATTATCTCAATCCGTTGAGGTTCTGCTTCCCGGCATATGTTGACATTAAGGCTCAAATAAACTCACAAAAATTCTTTACAGGTTTCAATGTTTTTTTTTTTCGTTAACTACTTCAAGTCCACCATTCACACTATCCAACCATCAAGCTTGCTTACAGGGACCTCACTCCCCTCATCTGAGGACTTGACAACTCTTTTTTTTAAATGTTTTTATTGATTTCAGAGAGGAAGGGAGAGGGAGCGAGAGATTGAAACATCAACAATGAGAGAGAATCATGGATCGGCTGCCTCCTGCACGCCCCCCCACTGGGGATCCAGCCCACAACCAGGGCATGTGTCCTTGCCCGGAATCAAACCATGGGCTCTTCAGTCCACAGGCCGAGGCTCTATCCACTGAGCGACACCAGCCAGGCCATTTTGGAAGGATGGATAATGAGAACGGTTTTTGGTGTGTGTTTTTTTTCATTTCCATCCTCAGTCTAATGGATTGACAAACATAACATTTAAGATCTAATGTCGAATGAACGCACGGCCATATTCTGTTGCTTTTGGGTTTAAAATAACTTCCGTGGACACTCTCTTCCTTTGTCCCCTGTCATCTCCCGGTGGCCAGAGAAAATCCCACCCTTCCCGTCAGCCTCTGAGGCGGATGGGGTGTAACCCACAGGAGGGGAGTGAGGTGGGAGGAGCTATTTGCCCAATAAAGCCGGAGGGCCTGCTGGTCGACCTCACGCCACAGCCGCCCTCAAGCGAAGGAACCAGAGACCAGTAACCTTAGCGCCTGAGAGGTGAGGGGTTCCGTTTCACTTTCAAATGTCCACGCAAGGTCTTGGGAAGGGAGAGACCTATGGATGCAGCAGGTGCTGTCTCCAGGGCAGGCGTGGGCAGGGGGTGGGAGGAGACACGGAGGGAGGGACTCTGGCCTCTGATGCCAGCGGTTGGCGGGACTCAGGCTCAGGACCAGGTGGGAGTGAGAATTGAATCCGAGCCCTGGCTGGTTTGGTTCCGTGGATAGAGCGTCGGCCTGCGGACTGAAGGATCCCGGGTTCGATTCCGGTCAAGGGCATATGCCTGAATTGCGGGCTTGATCGCCAGTGGGGGGCGTGCCGGAGGCAGCCGATTGGTGATTCTCTCTCATCATAGATGTTTCTCTCTCCCCTTCTCCTTTCCTCTCTGAAATCAATAAAATATATTTTAAATAATTAAATATAATATAATTAAATTAAATTAAGTTAAAGAATTGGATCCGAGCTTGGCAGACTCGGGGGTGGTGCGTGGCGTGTCCCCCCACCCCCAGACTTCCTCCGCCTCTCGGGGTCCGCGGTGGGTTTCCGCTCCATCCATGGGGGGTGGGAGCGGGGAGCGCAGCGGGGAGACGCGGAGGGTTTTGGGGTCTCAGCCAGCATTGCCCAACTGGATCTACCAGGGGACCCCCAAATGTCGTTGTAAACTCTTTTTTTTTTTAAATATATTTTATTGATTTTGTACAGAGAGGAAGGGAGAGGGATAGAGAGTTAGAAACATCAATGAGAGCGAGTCATCGATCGGCTGCCTCTTGCACACCCCCAACTGGAGATATGCCCGCAACCAAGGTACATGCCCTTGACCGGAATCGAACCCGGGTCCCTTCAGTCCCCAAGCCGACGCTCTATCCATTGAGCCAAACCAGTTTCGGCTGTTGTAAACTCTTAATGTTCTAACAGCCCTATAAGCAAAGGATCAGGAAAGCGACCCAGGTCCAGCTGGGTTGGCTTAGTGGTTAGAGTGGCTGCCCGCCCGCCCTCCCTCCCAAGGGGCTCGGGTTCGATTCCCAACACATGGGGAGGCGCGGAAGCCTAAGGAAAAAGGAAGCGGGAACTTTCCCCTGACAGGAAGCGCAGGGCCTTCCAACAGGAAATCAATGGGGGGGGGGGCATTCTTCCCAACCAGCAGGCTGCACCTGGCCAGTTCAGGGCTTGGAGTCCTTCCTATTGGTCCTTGGGCCGCATCCTTCTTGCCCAGGAGGTTGCAAATGTCTATCCTATAAAGAGGAGGCGGCCATGACTGGTGTGGCTCCGTGGATAGAGCGTTGGCCTGCGGACTCAAGGGTCCCAGGTTCGAATCCAGTTAAGGTCATGTACCTTGGTTGCGGGCACGTCCCCAGGTGGGGGTGTGCAGGAGGCAGCGGATGGATGTTTCTCTCTCATCGATGTTCCTAACTCTCTATCTGTGCCATGTCAGCACAGCCAAGGGTTCGGCGAGCCTGAGGGAGGGCCGGTGAAGGATGAAGAAAAGACAGACACAGAATAAGCTGGGTCTAGGTGGATCTTCTGTGCCTGGCTGAGGCCACAGAACAGATCCAGACTGCAAAGCCGAGGCTTTATAATCAGGGACAAACAAGGCAATTTACAATGTTTTTATGGGTTTCACTGGGTTTGGCAGCACTTGCTGCCCCTCCCACAGCCCACTAGCTACCCAGGAAGGATCTAGGGAGCAGTCACATGATCAAGTTTAATTATGCTTAAAGAGCTGTGCCCTACAAACTGGGACTTGTTTGTGACTTTGCCAGCAGGTCAGTCTGAGGCTTAACCCTATAACCGCTCCCTACACTATCTGTGGAAAATCAAAAAAATAGCCCAAACCGGTTTGGCTCAGTGGATAGAGCATCGGCCTGTGGACTGAAGGGTCCCAGGTTCAATTCTGGTCAAGGGCATGTACCTTGGTTGCGGGCACATCCTCGGTAGGGGAGTGTGCAAGAGGCAGCTGATCGATGATTATCTCTCATCGATGTTTCTAACTCTATCCCTCTCTCTTCCTCTCTGTAAAAATCAATACTATATATATATATAAAATCAATAAAATATATATTTTTATTTTTTAAAAAATCTATTTTATTGATTTTTTACAGAGAGGAAGAGAGAGGGAGAGTTAGAAACATTGATGAGAGAGAATCATCGATCAGCTGCCTCCTGCACACTCCCCTACCGAGGATGTGCCCACAACCAACATACATGCCCTTGACCGGAATCGAACCTGGGACCCTTCAGTCCGCAGGCTCACGCTCTATCCACTTAGCCAAACCGGTTTCGGCAATATATTTTATTGATTTTTTGCCCCTCTCCCTCCCTCCCATACATACCCTCCCTCCCCAGAGTTTTATGTCCATTGGTTGTACTTATATGCATGTATACAAGTCCTTCGGTTGATCTATTATCTCCCCCAGATCTTCCTCCCCTCCCCACTGTAATTTGACAGTCTGCTTGTTGCTTTACTGTCTCTATATCTATCTTTTGGTTCATCAGTTTATAATGTCTTTGTTTTTTTTTTAAGAGGAGGCATCCCGGGACCCAGGAGTCCCCCTCCCTCGTGAGAGGCTCACCGTGCCCGCTCCCCCTCCCGCCCCCCTCCAGGCAGCCATGGCCCAGCAGTTTAAGAAAGCTGCCAGCTGCTCCGTCTGCCTCAGGTACTTCGAGGACCCGGTGAAACTCCGGTGCGGCTTCACCTGCTGCCGCCGCTGCCTGCCCGCCCTGCCCAAGGCGCCGGACGGGGAGGGGCTGCTGTGCAGCAACTGCTCCAGGGTCTCTCAGGAGGAGGACATCAAGCCCCACAGGGTGCTGTGCAGCCTGGCGTCCAAGGTCAAGGAGATGGAGCCCCAGCTGACAGCCATCCTGCAGATGGACCCCCGGATCCGAAAGTTCCAGGGTGAGACCTCTGGGCCTCCCCCGGGGGCCGGCAGCCCCTGGAAGGATCCTTCTTCCCGGTGTCTCTAGCCTGAGAGTCAACCTAGGAACCAGGAGGTCACAGTTCGATTCCCGGTCAGGGCACAGGCCTGGGCATATGCAGGCTCGATCCCCAGGGTGGGGCGTGCAGGAGGCAGCTGATCCGTGATTCTTTCTCATCATGGGTGTTTCTAGCTCTCTCTTCCTCTCCCTTCCTCTCTGACATCAATAAAAAAGAAATATTTAAAAATGTTTGAAATTTATTTTTTCATTGGAACCAGGTTTTTTGGCAAATAGAACCCTGAGTCCATCCTAGACCTGGGCTCCTCAATATTTCCTTGCCCCATTGGAGACAGACGGGCACAGGGAGAAACCTGCTTTTGCATAGACTGTATGTTACAGATCCTGTACCGCTGAGAGCAGCCTTGTTATTGTTCATGTGTTTTTAAGAAAAACATTTTTTTAAATACTTTTATTGATTTCAGAGAAGAAGAGAGAGAGAAATATCAGTGATGAGAATCATAGATCTGCTGCTTCCTACAAGCAACCCACTGGGGATGGAGCCTCCAATCTGGGCATGTATGTGCCCTTGACAGGAATTGAACCTGAGACCCTTCAGTCCGCAGGCTGATGCTCTATCCACTGAGCCACACCAGCCAGGGCAAGAAATATCTTAAGTGTTTTTTTCTATTTACTTTTAAATTACAGTGGGAAAAGAAATAAAATAAATTACAGTGGACATGTAACAGCCGGTTTGGCTCGATGGAAAGAGCTTTGGCTTGAGGATCCTTCAGTACCCAACTTTGATTCCAATGAAAAATCTCAAACATTTTTAAATATATATTTTTTTATTGATTTCAGAGCGGAAAGGAAAGAAACATCAATGATGAGAGAGTCATTGATCCGTGGCCCCCTGCTGGGCTGTATGATAATTTTGAGGTCTATTTTTCATGTGTATTCCTTACTAAGGAGAAAAGAAGACCCAGCCCATGGGCCTGGGCCAGTGATTGGGCATTGGCCTATGAACGGGTTCACGGGTTCACAGTCAGGGCGGATTTTCAGGCTGTTGGCTAGGTCCCCCAGTAGGGGGCGTGCAGGAGGCAGTGATTCTCATGGATGTTTCTTTCTCTTTCTCCTTTTCTCTTCCTCTCTGAAATCAATTTAAAAAAAAAAAAGTTTTTTAGCACAGCCCGTGTGGCTCAGTGGTTGAGCATTGATCTATGAATCAGGATTCACAGTTCAATTCCCGGTCAGGGCACATGCCTGGGTTGTAGGCTCCATCCCCTGTAGGGGGTGTGCAGGAGGCAGCCCATCCATGATTCTCTCTCATCATTGACGTTTCTCTCTCTCCCTCTCCCTCTCCCTTCCTCTCTGAAATCAATTATACACACACACACACACACACACACACACACACACACCCCGAGTGGCCAATTGTGATCTCTGAATGCATAATAATCGGACCACTCAAGTGCATATCCTATAGAATAAAAGGCTAATATGCAAATTGTCCCCTCCACCAGGAGTTCAACCAGCAGGCAGGCCGGCCAACCGCCCATGTCCCCTCCCCCTGGCCAGGCTGGCCGGACCCCACCCATGCACGAATTCATGCACCGGGCCTCTAATATGTATATTTTAAAGGAGAGAAGAAAAGTCCTTAATCAAACCATTGAATCACTTACATAATGTCAAGGGAATACCTATCGTCGTCCCCACCCCCCCCAGATACAATTCCATCAAATCTGGGGCCAGGGAAGTCTCCCCAGGAAAATGCCCTGGGGAAGACGGGAAGTGGGGAGCCATGGCCAGGAAGGGGGCGCACCTGCTGACTCCATCCTCCCTCTCTCCGCAGTGGACATGACCTTGGACCTGGACACCGCCCACGACTACCTGGTCATCTCGGAGGACCTGCGGCGGGTCCGCATCGGGGGTGACTCCCAGGAGCGCCCCGCCCACCCGGGGAGGTTCAGCGACTCCCCCTGCGTCCTGGGCACCCCCCGCTTCACCTCGGGCCGCCACTACTGGGAGGTGGACGTGGCGGGCAGCCGCACGTGGAGCGTGGGCCTGTGCCGCGAGGCGGCCCCCCGGCAGGGCGACGTGGTCCTGTCCGACGAGCACGGCTTCTGGACCGTGATCTGCAGCGACGGCAGGTTGGTGGCGGGCACCCAGCACCCGCGGGGGCTCCTGGTGCAGCCGCGCCTGCGCCGCCTGGGCCTCTTCCTGGACGTGGACGTGGGGACCCTGTCCTTCTACCACGTGGCCGACGGGTCCCACGTGTTCACGTTCCCCGGCGTCCCGGCCGCCGAGCCGCTGCGCCCCTTCCTGGGGCCGGCGGGTTCCTCGGAGGACGGGGAGAGCTGGCTGGCCATCTGCCCCTGCGCCCCCGTCCCCGCGGGGCTGGGGTCCCTGGGCCGGGGTCCTGGGTTGGAGTCGGGGGGCGGGGAGGGGGACAGGGAAGCCCTGAGCTCGGGGTCCGGGGCCCCGGGGCCCGGGTTGCAGTCGGGGGGCGGAGATGGGGACAGGGAAGCCCTGAACTCGGGGACCCGGACCCGGGCCCCCTGCGCGCGCGCGCCCCTGTGGCCCCGCGCGCCCCGCGTGGCTGCAGCAGAAGGAGCCCCCGCGCGCCCCGCGCAGAGTGAGCCAGGCCCCGCGGAGTGAGCCAGGCCCGCGGGAAGCCGGCTCCCCCCGTGGGTGCAGTTCGGTTCGGTTCGGTCCGGGTGGTGTCGCTGGGACCTGTGGGTCTTTTTAGCCAATAAACGTGTTCCGAACCTGCGGATCCCAAACGCCTCGCTCTTATTTCTCTGAAGTTGGTGCGGAGAAGAGGCAGGAGGGGAAATACAATGTGGGATGTGGCTCAGTGGATAGAGCGCCGGCCTGCGGTCCGAAGGGTCCAGGGTTCGATTCTGGTCAAGGGCATGCACCTTGGTGGCGGGCACATCCCCAGTGGGGGGCGTGCAGGAGGCTGCAAGATTCTCTCTCATCGATGTTTCTGACTCTCCCTCTCCCTTCCTCTCTGTAAAAAATCAATAAAGTATATATTTTTTATAAAATTGTGGGATGTGCCCCCCGGGCTGGTGGGTCTTCCCTGGGATGCAGGAGCCAGCCCTGGGGAAACGGGGGAAACACGGGGGTGGCGGCCCTCCCATCCCCGCCGCCCCAGTTCCATCCCCAGCTGAGATGGGGGGGGGGGTAACCCGGTCCCTGTCCCTCGCCCTCTCTATAGAGATAAGAACACAAACCTTGGAGGGAGGATTAAAACACACAGAGCCCGGCTCCTGCAGCTCAGTGAGTGACCATCGACCTAGAACCAGGAGGTCCTGGGTTCGATTTCAGATAGAGGGCACATGCTGGGGTTGCGGGCTTGGTGCGGGTAGGGGGCGTGCAGGAGGCAGCTGATCCCTGAGTCCCTCTCACCATGGGTGTTTCTCTCTCTCTGAAAGAGAGAGAGAGAGAGAGAGAGAGAGAGAGAGAGAGAGAGAGAGAGAGAGAGAAGAAAGAAAAAGAGAGGGAGTAAGAAAAAGAAAGAGAAAGAAAGAAAGAAAGAAAAAGAAAGAAAGAAAGAAAGAAAGAAAGGAAGGAAGAAAGAGAAAGAAAGGAAGGAAGGAAGGAAGGAAGAAAGAGAAAGAAAAAGAGAGAGAAAGAAAGAAAGGGAGGGAGGGAGTAAGAAAAAGAAAAAGAAAGAAAGGAAGAGAGAAAGAAAAAAGAGAGAGAAAAAGAAAGAAAGAAAGAAAGAAAGAAAGAAAGAAAGAAAGAAAGAAAGAAAGAAAGAAAGAAAGAAAGAAAGAAAGAAGAGAAAGAGAAAAAGAAAACTGGGGGTGGAAAGCGCGCCAGCGGTGGGGAGTGAGCGTGCTTGTCCCGGGCGGGGTGGGGGGCGGCCCGGAGGCCACGGTGAGGCTGTCCGTTGGCTTCAGGCCCCGGGCAGCGCCCTCCGGAGGGGAGCCGCCTCCGCACGGCGAGGGGCCCGGCGAACCCGGATAAACACGTGGAAGGGCCCCGCCTCGCGGGAAGGACGGGGCACCAGCGGAGGGACCGGCGGGGCTGCGCTCCGAGCCTGCGAACCGGCGGTCCCTCCCTGCAGAAGCGCCCATGCCTGGCCCAGGCATTCCTGCGAGGCTCTGGGGCAGGCCCGGGGGCGTGGGGGGCAGGCCCGGGGGCAGAGGGCGTGGCGGGCAGGCCCGGGGGCAGAGGGCGTGGCGGGCAGGCCCGGGGGCGTGGGGGGCAGGCCCGGGGCCGTGGGGGGCAGGCCCGGGGCCGGGGCCGTGGGGGGCAGGCCCGGGGCGGGGCCGGGGCCGTGGGGGGCAGGCCCGGGGCCGGAGGCGTGGGGGGCAGGCCCGGGGCCGGGGCCGGGGCCGTGGGGGGCAGGCCCGGGGGCCGGGGGCGTGAGGGGCAGGCCCGGGGCCGGGGGCGTGGGGGGCAGGCCCGGGGCCGGGGCCGTGGGGGGCAGGCTCTGGGGCCGGGGGCGTGGGGGGCAGGCCCGGGGCCGGGGCCGTGGGGGGCAGGCTCTGGGGCCGGGGGCGTGGCGGGCAGGCTGGGGGGCCGGGCTGGAGGCTGAGCTCCCAGCCGCCGCTTGGTGCGGCCTCGGGCGCCCCCTGCTGGCTGCACAGCGCCCGGCCGCGTCCAGACCCTGAACCAGATGGACCCGGAGCCCCGCAGCTCCAGCCGCCAGGACGGGGGCCGCCGGGCCAGAACCGCACCCCCCACCACCACCCTTCCCCTTCCCCGCCCATAACGGCGGGCCCAAGCCCGGCATCTGCCCCGCGCGGCCCGGAGGCCAACCGGAAGGGACAAGGCAGGCGGAGCGGAAGTGGGCCGGGAGGCAGGGCGGCCCTCCCACAGCGGGGGACCACGGCTCGGGCCGGGCGGGGGCGGCGGACCGCGGCGGCTCCCGTGGGAAGCGGCTCGGGCGGGCGGGGGAGGCGCCGGCTCCGCACAGCCCCGGGGGAGGGGACTGTGCAGACCCGCCGGCCCAGAGCCTGCAGCGCCGGCCCCCCCCCCCCCCCCCCAGGCAGACGCGGAGAAAACCGCAGCTCGCTCCGTTCCACTGCCTTCCCCGCTGCTTTCAGTCTCAGAGGGGAAGGGAGAGCTTGTTATTGTCCCACTTATTCTTATAAATGTATCTTTATTGGTTACAGAGGGGAAGAGGGGAACCATGGGTCGGCTGCCCCCTGCAGGTCCCCCACTGGGGATCGAGCCCACAACCCAGGCCTGTGCCCTGACTGGGAACGGAAGCCAAGGCTCTGCCCACTGAGCCAACTGGCCAGGGCTGCTGTCCCACTCATTACCGCATTCATTGGCTGCCTCTGTGCGCCCGCAGGGGATCGAACCTGCAACCTTGGAGCAGTGGCTGGCATTCTCTGAGCTCCAGCCAGGGCCTCCGCTTCTTTAAAGGCCCGGAAGGCAGTGCCAGCGAGCAGTGGCCTGGAAGCCCCGCCCCTCACCAGGCCCCGCCCCCTCGGCAGCAGCCTCACTGCTCCCCGGTCCTCACTCCCAGGGAACCACTGTCCCAGCACCAGGCCCTGAAGCAGCGCCTCCAACCAGCAGGTGAGCCGCGGCCTCCACCACACCCGCCTCTGCCACCACAGGCCACCCCGCCAGCTGGTGATGTGCTCCGCACCTGCCCGCACCCACAGCCCACCCACAGCTCCGGGGGCCGGACACGGGGTGCTGGCCCCACACCCCGGGCCTGGGGCAAAGGGCCCCCACACCCCGGGCCTGGGGCAAAGGGCCCCCACACCCCGGGCCTCGGGCGAAGGGCCCTGCAGCAGGATGGGACCGGTGGAGCCACGCCCATGAGAATTGCCATTTATTCCCGAAGTTGCCAAAATCATCACCGAGGATTCACCGAGGATGTGCGGGGAGGAGGCTCAGCACTGACGGGGCCATCGGGAGCGGGGGGACGGGGCCTGCGTCCCTCCTAATGCCACGAGCCCTCGGCCGCGCCCGCCGTCGCTCTGGGCGGTGGGCGGGGGTAGTGTGCGCGGCCGGAGGGAGCGCCCGGCACATGCACTCACACTCTGTCCCGGCCGGCGGGCGGCCAGGCCGCGCCCGCGGCTCACAGGAGGAAGGGGTTAGTGTTGGGGGCCGGCGGGCCCGGGGGCAGGACGGGGGGCAGGCCGGGGCCCCCGCCCAGGGGAGAGATGTACGTCGGAGGCGCCCCCGGGACCGGGGGCCCGGGGCTGAGCCGGAGCTGGTTCAGGGTGAGCGTCGCAGGGGGTGCGGGCTGGAACGGGTTGGTGACGGAGGGGCCGGCGGCCGGGGCTCCTGCAGGAGAGAGGTGCACAGCGCGGTCAGGACCTGCCCCGGGGGGCCCAGCTCCCCTGCTCCTGCCCGGGGGGCCCCCCCGCACCCCTGCTCCTGCCCCATGGGCCCCCCACACACCCCTGCTCCTGCCCCGGGGCCCCCCGCACCCCTGCTCCTGCCCCATGGGCCCCCCGGGCACCCCTGCTCCTGCCCCGGGGGCCCAGCTCCCCTGCTCCTGCCCCTGCCCCATGGGCCCCCCGCACCCCTGCTCCTGCCCCTGCCCCATGGGCCCCCCGCACCCCTGCTCCTGCTCCTGCCCCATGGGCCCCCCGCACCCCTGCTCCTGCCCCATGGGCCCCCCGCACCCTGCTCGGGCCGCTCACCGCTGGGCAGGAAGGGGTTGGAGGCCTTGGCGCCCGGGAGCGAGGGCCCGGGCCGCGTCACCAGGGAGTCCAGGTCCACGAGGGCCGCGTTGGGCCCCAGGAAGGACTCGGGCGTCTTCCGAGTGGGCGGCGTGGGGGTCGGGGTGGCCTTGGGCGGGGGGCTCCCCACGGCCTCGGGCAGAGCGCCCTCCACCCCGCTCATGTCGAAGGCGCCGGGGCTGCGGGCGGGCACCTCCCCGGCCAGCAGCTGCAGCTCCCCTGGGGGCGGAGGGCGCGGGTGGGGCAGAGCCAGGCCCGCAGGCGCGGGGGGGCGGGGGGGGGGGGGGGGTGATGGGGTGGCGTCCGTGTGAGGTCCCCCGGGGCCTGGGGGGGGGGCGGACGGACCACCCTGCCTCCTGCGCGAGCCCCCGCCAGACAGACCCGAACCCGAGACCGACTGAACCCGGAGACCGACTGCGGGAACGTGGCGCTCAAACACACACACACACACACACACACACCCCTGGGGGGCGGGGCGGGGCAGGTGTGGGAGGCTGCGCAGGGCACACACACAGGCAAGTGGGGAGGACGAGGGGCAGGGAGGGGCAGGGAGGGGCAGGGAGGGGCAGGGAGGGGCAGGGAGGGGCAGGGAGGGGCAGGGAGGCGGAGCTGGAGGAAGGCACCTCTTTGCGCGGCTGCCCCCTCCTCCAATCGGAAACCCAGCGCTTGGCACATGAGGCTTCTGTTACTCAGGACCGGGACTCCGACCCTGCCTGGCGGGCCCGGGGAGCGGGCCGGGACACACACACACACACACACCCCGGGTGCGGGACACGGGGGCGGGGCGGGGGCGGGGGGCCGCTCACCGGTGCTGCTCCCTGAGGCCGGCAGGGCTGTGCGTAGTCGGTCGAAGTCGGAGAACTCGTCGGGCTCTGCATCGAAGCCCCCGACCACTGTGGGGTCACAGGGCCGCGGACGGGGTCAGGACGTAATCGGCTCCCGGGGCCGCCCCCCCCCCCCCTGCGCAGGGTCAGGGGGCGCCGTCCGTACCTGCGGTGCCGTTGGTGCTGGGCTTGGCAGGGGACCCGCCCCAGGGGTCCGAGAAGGCCGGGGCTGGGGCCCAGGGGTCAGCAGCCGGGGGCCCACCAGCCAGGGCCCCACCTGGTGAGAAGGGGGCGCGTGAGGGGCTGGGGGCACCTGTGGCGGGTGGGGGTGGTCTCCTCGAACCTGTGGCTCCAGGCCCCTCCCCTCCCCAGGCTCCGTGTCCAGGGACGGCCTCCCGCACGCAGCCCCCTGCCCTCCCCTGCCCCGCCCCTCCGCTAGGCCCCCATCGGGCCGTCC